>NC_056737.1:341997214-342047666 GCF_019279795.1 Protopterus annectens
CCCTTAAACTCTACCTATCCCTTCAGTGCCAAAGTCTGAACCATTACACATTCCCTGGACTAGGTATTCCCCTTCCATAGATCCCTTTGTGGGTCACCTTCCCAGTCCTTTTTTGGAAAGGCCAGAATCTACCTTAGGGATGTCTGTTCGATCTTTCAGGTACATGTTGTGAGATTGGTGGATCAGCTTTTAGCGGCCAGGGATCTTCCTGCCCCTTGAAGGCTTTGGCTGAGACGTCAGAGAGAGATTTTTCAGTGTGCAATAAATCCTTTGGTGGAGTTTGTGTTCGTTGTTTATTCTTGCTTGGTTCCTGTTGTTTCAATCTTCCTGCCCCTTCTCAGACCTCTCTCGAGTTTTTTCTCCTAGGACTCCTCCAAATTTTCCTCCTCTCACCTTCTCAGGAGGATTAGAGCCCTCCACTTCGATTCTCTCAGTTCCAGCTGTCCTGGCGATGACAGGCACTCCTTCTTCAGCTCCAGGGGCTGCTCCGACATCTCTGGTTCCCTTGAAACCAGTAGGTTTCCGGGGCCATAGCTCAGCTGTCAGTTCCGTGGGTTTCAGATCAGTTCTCATTATTTATTCAGGAGCAGTCCTTGGCTCTCAAAACCCTGGCAGTTATGGGTTCCTCCTCGGCTTCTTATTCAGATGGCGGTCCTTATGAGTGGGGTGTGACCTCTGTTCCAAGGTAGTCTTTCTCAGTTCCCAGCTCCCATCCCTGTTTGGGGGGGCTGCCTTCTAAGTCATGGATAGGGCACTAGCCTCTCTGGCTTCTCAGCTTGCCCCTTCTGTATCAGTGTGTCATGTCTATACCTTCTGGTCCAGAGATGCCACAATCTTTCATGTCAGGGCAGCGAGCACTGAAGATGAAAGTTACTAGGCCCAATTTCTATTGAGTCTTCATCAGAGATTCCGACTGAAGAACCACCCCGAAAGAAGACGTGCAAGAGGAAGCATGCAGAGTCCCTGGAAGAATCTGTCACAGAAGACATGTATATCGATGAGAGGGAGAGTTCTCCTTGATCACCCCCTGAAGAGGACTCCTTTGGAGGCATTCTGGAGATCCTAAAACATAGGGGTGATTTGAGGCCTAAAGATTCATCCTCTGAGGAATCTGTGTACTTGCAAGCCTTTGATGCTCGCCCATCTACTTCCTGGGTGACTCCGCCTGCTGACGACCTCATTAAATCGATCACACAGCAGGAGTGGAAGGCCCCCGATTCCATACAGCTGATTCCCAGGAGACCAAACAAAATCTTATCAGCCCCAAAAGATCGCAATACTGGGCAAAAGGCTTAGCAGTAGATGCCATGGTGGTGGCAGGCACCAAGACGGAACTTGCTGATCAGAGTCCCACTGTCCATCCACCTGAGAGTCTAGAACGATGGACAGATTTGGAAAGCAGGTGTATACTTCATCTCAGGTCCTTGAATTTCATGGCACACTTCAGATCCCTCTGGAATCTAGTGATTAAGGAGTTATCGGATACCCTCGCTGGAGCTGTGTCTGACAAGGTGCGGGATAAAGTTGCCCCTTAGCTGGCCACTCTGGAGTGTATATTTAACTAGTCTATGGGGTTCATCACACATGCAGTTGAGGTGCCGATCAGAGCAGCAGGTTCAGGCATTACCATAAGGTGTTATGCCTGGATGCATTTCTGTGAATTTGCAGAGCCTTTCAAGTCTTCCTTCATGAAAGCTCCTTTTGTTGGATTATCCTTGTTTGGCCCCAAAATCAAAGACTCACTAGCCAGGTGCAAAAAAGATGGAAAGACCCTTTAATGCTGTGGGCATTTGTTTTTCTACTCCTCAGCAATCCTACTGCAGGAATCAGAGGAGTGGGACGATATGGTTCAAGAAGTCCCAAGGGCTTTTTCAGAATACAAGTGGCAAAAGCTCCACTCGGGGCAGATGGGTGAGCTCTAATGGAAGACGCCAATTCTTTGGCAAAGGTGGCCCATGGAACCAGGGCTCCAGACACACCTTTACTGGACAACCATACCAGTGCTCCTGAAAGGGGGTCTGACTGCTTACCTCTGGAAGCAGTCAGGGGAAGATTTTCACTGCATCCTACAGCCTGGCAACTAATAACTTCAGATTCTTAGGTGCAGAAAGTCATTACCAGGAGGTTATCATATCCCCTTTGTTGTTTTTCCAAGATCACAAAGAAGAGTTCCCAATGTACCACCCAGTCAGAGTGACCAAGCATCTTTGGAAATTCAAAAGCTGCTAGAAGAAGAAGAAGAAAAAAAACGTCATTCAAGAAGTCCCACCACCACCAGACCAGATAGGGTCTGAATTATACTCGAGGTTCTTTTTAGTACCAAAGAAGGCAGGGGACTGGAGACCCATACTGGATCTCAGCCTTCTGAACAAGTTCATTCAGCAAACAAAATTCTAGATGGTCACGGTTCAGCCTATACTTCTCTTTCTAGAGGAAAATGTCTGGATGTGCTCTATAGACATTCAAGATGTGTACTACCACATAAAAATGGGCAGACGCTCCAGAAGATTTCTCCGCTTTTGGCTAGGAGAGTCATTTCCAGTTCAGAGTGCTGCCCTTTGGTCTCACCACAACCCCAGGCCGTTCACCAAATGCATGGCAGCAATCATAGCTCACTTGAGACAACACAGATTCTGGGTGTTTCCTTACTTAGACGACTAGCTCCTTACTACCCCCATGAGGCGTCTACTGATTCAAGCCACAAATTTCATCTTGCACCTTTTCAACTCTTTGGGCATCACAGTCAGAGAAAAATCCCAGCTGACTCCGTCACAAGACCAAGAATTTACAGGAGCTCACCTCAATACAATCTCTTGTGTAGCTTCTCTCCCTATTCACAGACTACAAAAGCTAAGGTCTCAAGTACGATTCATCATATCCAAAGACAATGTCCTGCTCAGCTTGCCCTTCAAGCTGTAGGGTCTATGGCAGCGACAATTATATTAGCACCTCTGGCAAGATTTCACATGAGGCTACTTCAATGGCTCTTAGTAACACAATGGTCCATCCTAAGAAATCTAATGAGCTATCCTATTCTAATAAGTTGCTGCAAGAAGGAGCTATCCTGGTGGATGCAGTCAGAGGAAATTCTGTCCATCCCTTTATCCCCTCTCAGCTCATTGCCATGGTGACTATGGATGCCTCCCACATTGTCTGGGAGGGGGGTATTATCTGGGAAGGACAATCCAAGGCACTTAGTCTCCACACAAGACCAATTTGCACATCAATAGCCTGAAATTGAGGGCAGTGCTCTTAGCACTGCAAGCCTTTCAATCTGCCCTCCCTCTGGGGACAGTTGCAATTCAATCAGGCAACATGTCAGTAGTTTGGTACATCAAGAAACAGTGTGAAACCAGATCTTACACCCTGTGCCAGGAAGCTCTCAGAATATGGCAATGGGTGATAACTTCCAACTGCTTTCTAGTCACAATGCATATCCCAAAGAGCTCCAATGTGAGAGCAGACAAACTAAACAGATGCATTCTCCTGCTTCACAAATGGTCTCTCAATCCCAAGATGGCGATGAAAAATTTTAATTGTTGGGGCCATCTTTGCTGTGCTCTCTGCTTCCCCAGTGAACAACAAATACAGCAGCTACTTTGCCCTAATCCCCCCTTGGGGTAGGGGGGGAGTCCCCAGGAGATGCTCTCCTTCTCGAGTGGCCCTCAGGTCTCTTCTATGCCTTTCCCCCTATCCCCCTCATTCCCCTGTTCTTGAAGAAAGCCCAAACATTGAGAAGCAAAGTGATCCTCATTGCACCCTTCTGGCCCAAAGTCTGGTTCCCATTTTTGTGGCCTCACCTGATTCACTGTCCATGGATTCTGGGACCCAGTTCCAGACCTGCTGTCTCACCCACAGGGACTGGTGCACCCCAATCTTCTCAGCCTGAAGCCAACAGCTTGGTTCCTCCAATTCCATTAGCTGCCAGGTAGAGTAATGTAGCTTCCTTCCTCAGTACAAATAATTATTCTGGCTTCTCACAAACCATCCACCAATGAAACTTTATCTTAGTAAATGGAACAGATTTTCAATTTGGGATGGTTCAAATAATCTAGACCCTTTTTCAGCACCTGTTGAGAAAGTTTTAGAATTTTTAGCTTCCCTTTTTGATCAGGGAGCTTCTGATTCCACCATTAAAGTTCTATTAGCTACCGTTTCTAATTTCCACAATGTCTACAATGATCATGCTTTAATTTCCCATCACTTATGTAAAGTTTTTCTTAAAGGTGCCTTGTGTATAAAGCCTCCATTCAAGGACCCTATAGCTCCATGAGATCTGACTTTGGTTTTGCAGTCTTGGGTACTCCCGCTCTTTGAACCAGCAACAACTTGCCATCTCAAATTTCTGTTGTGGAAAACTGTTCTAGTAGCCATTACTTCTGCCAGAAGAGTTTCTAAGATTCAATTATTATGTCCCCATATCTGTTTTTTCATAGGGATAGGGTTTTGTTGAGAACCAACCCTTCCTTTCTTCCTAAGATGGTCTCAGAATCCAATATCAATCAAGCTATTGATTTACCTGTCTTCCTTCCCAGTTTCTCCAATAAAGGTGAATACTGTTTGTGTTTACTGGATGTTCACAGACAATTATGTTTTTACCTTGAGAGGATCAAAGATTCTAGAAAACTGGACCAGTTATTTGTTTCCTTTTCAGGTCTAACTCTGGGAAGACATGTCTCAAAAGATACCTTATCAAGATGTCCAAGAGATAGTGTTACCATTATTTACAATTAAAATAACCACAAGTTACCTGTGCTTGTAAATGCGCATCCACCAGATCAATAGCCATGTCAGCTGTGTTTCACTCTAAGGCTCCCATGGATGAAATATGTGCAGCCACAACATGGGCTACTCCACATACCTTTATCACTCATTACAAATTGGATAATATCTGCAGGGGAACAGCATCCTTTTTGCACCATGGTTCTCAGGAATATCCTTCCATAAGGCCACCCAGGACGTAAGTAGCTGGGGTCTCTGTCCCATTCATCAAGAATGAATGAAGATTGACAACATCAGATAAAGAAGTTATGTTCTTGCCATAATGTCCCATCAGTGTTGTCGATCTTCATTCATTCTTGACATCCCACCCTCCTTCCCCCTCCTACAGATTTCCTGGAGGATTGGACAATTGTTCTGGGAACCTACAGGTTTTCACCTTCGATGTGACTTCTACCTTTATATATTTGTTCTTCTGCCATACTATTTGGCTGCAAACTCGATCTGAGGTAATGGAGAGAGGGGCACTGTGGGTAGAGTCATAGCTCAAGAGTTTTTTGGCTGGCACGAGTTGTATAACACTCAAGCCGGTTCTGAGGATCAAAACAGAGTCCCATTCATAAAGAATGAGTGAAGATCGACAACAGAGATGAAACATTATGGTAAGAACTTAACTTCTTTTTTTCATTTGTATAAAATGTATGATTGACTATTTCATAAGTGATACATCAATAAAGATGTTATTTAAAAAAAAAAAAAAAAAGTACATGCTAAACAGAAGTACTAGCACACAACCTTGGAGGATGCTACTGGTGACTGTTCTCTTTGTGTAGGTAAATTCCACTATTTTGATTTTCTCTGTCCTAACCGTGAGCCAGCTGTCAATACAGTGGGCACCACAGGAGTCTATTCTCAGTTTATTTAGCGTTTCTACTATGCCACAGTGGGGAACTATGTCAAAAGCTTTGGCCAGGTCAAGGTATGTGGGGTGTACCATTTTGCCTTCATCCACTGCTTTGGTGACCTTTTCAAAAGGTTCTACCATGTTGAGTAAGCATGACCTGCCCTTAACAAATCCACACTGAGAAGAGTCCAGTGTTTGGAGGTTCCTTGTGTCTTGACTGATTAGTTTCATAAGTCTTTCCATGGCTTTGCATAGGAGAATGGCCAGACTTATGGGTCTGTAATTGCCTGGGTCTGTGAAGGTCCTCCCTTACGCAGGGGAATGGCTGTAGCTGCTCTCAATTTACTTGGTGCAAAATCTGTATGGAGGCTGAGAATGAACAGTGTTATTAGGGGTGCGGCTAAATCATGCTTCATGCTATTTAAGATGCCTCCAGGGATACCGTCAGGACCCATCAATACAGTATTTTTAGCTTTTGATAGCACTTTTACGACTTGCTCTTTTGTGACAATTGGAGGTGAGCCAGTTTCAGGTTTATCTTGAGAGAACAATGGAGGAGAGAAAGGGGAAAATGTAGAACTAAATTTATCGGCCAGTATACTTGCTATATATTCAGCCTTAGGTCTAAGTAACATTGTTGGTAGTCTGCTCAGTGCACTGCTGCATTGTGCTCTTGAGACTACAAACTGAGAAATGTCTTGTGATTGCCTTTGGCTTGGGTACCTATTTTCGCTGGAGACTTGGCTTTAGTGGATTTTATTACGCTCCTGAGTTGTTTATTTTACTGACAAAGACTAATATTCTGTGAATTATGCTTCTTACTTGACTGACGAAGCTAGTGCAAAAAAGTAAACTGAAAAAATAAAATGGTGTTCTTTGTAAATATTTCATATAACTTAGGAAACTACACACTATTTTTGATTAATATCAAAAGATCTCCAAAAGTATCAGTTCAACATGTGTAAGATTCCACAAAGTACCAGCTCAAATCGTCATGATGTGTCAGCAGATATGACTCGTCTATAAAAACCATGGCACATGCTTGGTTAACTGGCCCTCATAATTTGCTATCAAGACTTGAGTTTGATATTCAGTGCATGAATTGATTAATTGCTGTACCAAGATTCAAGCTGCCAGCTTGGATCTGGTTTGATTTAAATGACTGAAAGATACACAGACTGCCTTGGCCAAGCAGATGTAGCTAAATTTAGCTGAATGAGGGGCACTCGGTTTGCAAGAAAAATATTGTTAAAGTTGTTTTTTTTTTTTTTTTTTTTATTAAACTGCTTTTAGTTGCAGCTTGGTGTATTGCCTTTTAGTTGCAGCTTGGTGTGTTGCCTTCTCCCTCCATCTGTATTATGGTTTACCACTTAGCCCCCCAAACTAATCTACTCTCAAAAAAATTAGACTACACATTGAGCTAACACAAGCTCACAATTTATACAAACTGATATCTCTTTAGAAAAATTAATGTACTTCCCATGGCACTTTAAAAAGTAACAATGGAACTTTTACCTTAGATTATCTACTAACATCAAAATATGTTTACAAAATAAGCATCTTCAACTTTTACATATATTTACCCTCCAAACACTTCCAGAAGCCAATTGCCTCAACTGCATACCCTATATTTAGCCCGATAAATACATTCAGCAAAGAATCACATGTTCAACACTTCCTTCAATTTACAAACTACAGCCCAAATGTAATCCTATCTTTTTTCTTCAAAGTTCTGAAAAGAAAGAATCACACAAAATTTAACTAACCAAAAGCAATTTAATCTCCCATCTATAGCACATATTCAGACTATGCCATAGCACTGAAATCTATCCTCAGTACACTTAACTAAGGACTACAAATATTCTTGTTCCTGGACATATCTAATGTATTTGATGGTATCATACCTACCACCACTAGCAATATTACTGAAACAAACTGACCCTTCAAGAAAAGGGTTCAAGAGCTACCTCATCCAAAATACAGAAAATGTACAGTGACAAATCGACTCTTCTTTCCTACTTATAACTGTAGAATTCCCACAAGGATCCACTCTAGGCCCATTACTATTTAACATCTTCATAAATGAAACACCTATTTCATAGAATAGTGATCAATAGTACAACATATAGACGAGTCAACATTAGTATGCGCTAGACTCTTAATCATCAATACGTAACAAACATTCCTTCTGACAGTTAGCTAATACTTTACATTCCAAATAGACAAGACAGATGTAATGACATAACTAACAGACTGCAGAAATATAACCTACACACACAACCACAGCAAGGGCAGAACAAAGGGAATGGTTGCCCCAAGAGCAAGTGATTGGTGGGGGGATTGTAATCGGCAATGTAGAAGTGCTGTATTATTCATTAGGGATATTACCATCAGTCCTGGAGAAATTTTTCTTTTGCTCCTCAGGCTTGGTCCAATGCGGTGCCAGTGCAGAGAACCGCCCAGGCTACAAATCTTCCTAATCTACCCAGACAAGTGAGAGCCTAAAGTTAGAACCAAATAATTACAAACAAATCAACCAACCAATAGAAAAGGTTCAGTATATTCAGAGTGTATAGTAAAAAAAATAAATAAAAAAAAAATTTAATTTGGTCCCAAATGACGCAAAAAAAAAAAAACAAGTTTCAATTTCTTTATTTATATATATATATATATATATATATATTACATACACATACATACATACACACACACACACACACATATATATATATATATATATATAAGATATAGATATAGATATATATACATATATATGGGTCTACTTGACAAGATCGAAAGCCCACATCACCAAATCATCATTTAAATGACTCCTCTCACATGGCCGACTGCTTCTTTTCCTTGAGTACACGGTCGGTTAACATTTGGAAGTTTGCCCTTTTCCCCACTATAGTGTGATCTTAGAGTCAGTATAATTAGTTGGGGGGTGGGGCGAAGCCCCCCACTTGTTGGGTTTAGAGTGTTTGTGTGGTTTCTTACGATTTTTTTGTCATCCGCTTCCTTTCCCTGGGTAAAATGTTGGTTATGTGAGGAGTCGTTTAAAATTAAGATTCTGTGATGTCTTGATCTTTGCGTCTTCGGGTAAGTGGACTTTTGGTCTTTTCAAGTAGACCCATTATACACACACACACACACACATACATACATACATATATATATATATATATATATATATATACATACATACATACACACACACACACACACACACACACACACACACACACACACACACACACACATATACATATCATAGGAGATCACTAGGCTAATGGCCCTGGGGTCCTTACAAGACTAGCCAAGAGTTTATCCCCAAAAACAAAACCTCAATCATCACCTGTTGCCCCCATCGATAAGGGACACAGGTGGAAACCCTAGGACAAATTTGTGGTTTCCCATCCACTCATCAAGGTTGCACTTGAAGAGGGTCAATGACATACTTTGTTTGACGTGTATGGGGAGTCTATTCCAGAGACGGGGCAGCCTCTGGTAGACAAACCTCTCTCTCCAGCAGGTTTTGTTAATGTCACATATTAGACTTAGGCCTTTCGATCGGGTAATGCGCAAGGAGTTAGACTTATGGATATGGATCATCTCTGGTAGAGCAGGGTCTGAGATTGCCTTTCGATCGGGTAATGCGCAAGGAGTTAGACTTATGGATATGGATCATCTCTGGTAGAGCAGGGTCTGAGATTGCCTTGTAGATGAGACACAGCTCACCTCTGAGCAATCTGTACAATAACGAGTAGACTGATAGTGATATGAGCCTCTCCACATAGGACAGTTGTTGGGAGGCCATGGATTCTGTTTGTGAGGTATTTCTGTGGCCTTTCCAGTTGGTGCAGGTGTTTGGAGAGGTACATACCAAATGGGGCGTTGTACTCAATTATTGGTCTAATGAGGGAGGAGTACAGAAAGGTAATAATCTCCGTTTTTCTGGATGCAATCCCTTTACTTATGAGATGAACCACGTAAAAGGCTTTTCTCACCACTGCCACTACTTGATGGTTGAATGTAAGATTGCGGTCAACCTGTGTACCCTGGTCTCTCACCACACGTTGTGTGCTTTGGGTGTTGCCATTGATATGGTAATCAACAGGGGTCATGTTTTGGCAAAACAGTATGATAATACATTTTTTTGCATTTAACTTAAGGTTATGACTTTGGCACCAGAACCTTGTTGCTGTGAGATCCTCTTGTAGTAGGTTAACATCATTTGGGGAGTCAATGACAGCACCTAACTTACAGTCATCCACAAAATTGGTCAGCCACAGGCCTTTTGTTTTTGCCTGGACCTCTGAGAAGTAGATGCCAAACAATAGGGGTCCCAGGACAGATCACTGGGGAGTACCACTAGTGAGAGGTCTGCTGTCAGAGGTAGGGGCACCTATTTTGACCACGTGGGTCCTATCGGTGAGACAGTTGGCCACCCATCTGATGAGATAGGGATTTACAACAAATTGTGCTAGCCTTTCAATGATGCTCAAGTGGGGGATTGTGTCAAAGGCTTTGGCCAAGTCAATATATATATGTGTGTATGTAGACATTTGATTTTATATATTTATATATATATATATATATATATATATATATAGAGAGAGAGAGAGAGATTTTATATATTGTATACACACACACTGGATATAAAAAGTTTACACATCCCTCTTAAAATGCCTGTTTCGTGATATAAAAAATGAGACCACAATAAATCATTTCAAAACTTTTCCCACCTTTAATATGACCTATAACCTCTACAATTCAATTGAAAAAAAAATCTGTTAGGGGAAAAATATAAAAAATAAAAACTGCAATAAGCTGGTTGCATAAGTGTGCACACACTTAAACTAATACTTTGTTGAAGCACCTTTTGATTTAATTACAGCATTAAGTCTCTTTGGGTACACACCTGCCATCAATTAGAGAGACTCTGATTAACCCCAAATAAAGTTCAGCTGTCCTAGTAGGATTTTCCAGACATTTTCTCAGCTGGCTGCTACAGCAAAAGCCATGATTCGCAGAGAGATTACAAAGCATCAAAGGGATCTTGTTGTTGAAAGGTATCAGTTAGGAGAAGGGTACCAAAAAATTTCCACAGCATTGGATATACCATGGAACACAGTGAAGACGGTCATAAAAAAAAGTGGAGAAAATATGGGACAACAGTGACATTGCAAAGAAATGGACGTCCCTCCAAAACTGATGAAAATAAGATGAAAACTGGTCTGGGAGGCTGTCAAGAGACCTACAACAACACTGAAGGAGCTGCAGGAATTTCTGCAAAGTACTGGTTGTGTACTACATGTGACAACAATCTCCCGTATTCTCCACATGTCTGGACTATGGGGTAGGGTTGCAAGATGCAAGCCTTTTCTTACACTGAAAAACATCCAGGCCTGGCTAAAATTTGCAAAACAATACATAATGTCTCCCAAAAGCATGTGGGGAAAAATTATGGTTTGATGAGACCAAGGTTGAACTTTTGGCCACAAATCCAAAAGGTACATTTGGTGCAAAAACAGCACTTTGCATCCCCAAAAGAACATTCAGATTGCTAGATGAAAGAAAGCAACAAGCCCATTCCTATTACATCAATACAAAGAAAAGCTTCTGAATCAAAAATAAGAAAGACAGGCAAAGGCTTGAGAAAGACAGAAATAAGAAAGACATACTGATAACACATATGCTAACAATCATGAAGTGTAGTTGTCCACACACAAAATTTATTTACCCTTACGAATGACCTGGAAATTTATACAGTCAAAGATGCTTACACTAATATGGTAGAAAAGTGATGGGCATAAGAGTATTGAATCAAGGGTCAGCTGAATAAAGCACAGTTTGCAAATATCAGCACTAACATGGGCAAACATTCAGGCTGTTTAGCATTTCTAAAACACTAATAAACTAAAGCAGTAACCTCTTACTACTTTCTTAAGATTAACATGGCCAGTGATTGGTTTAATGTGTTAATGGTGCTTATTCCTCAGGCCAGTGTGTCCCAATTACAAAGACGCTGAGGAAATTAACTGCCTTTCCAGTTTTACACCACAGAAACAAATTAACCAGATCAGGACACACATTTATGTGAAAAACAGAGTGGGTAAAAGAAGCTGTGGCAAAACAATCCTGTTTCCCAATTTCAAAGACAGTCTATTCAGGGCTATGCAGTGGTAAGTGCCAACAGGCAAATCCTACTTAGATGTTGACGTTGGTTTCTGGTATTCTTTGCCATCGCCAGATGTTATCAAGCCATACTAACAATAATTCCAATGTCAGCTTATTTATACTCATTAACGAGGTAAGTAATCCCCTTTTTTAGTAACGTTTGACTCTAGCCACAAGGACCATGGAAAATGTTTGTACACATCTGTATAAATCTCTAAAAAACTCTAAATCAGACCTACAGTTTAGAATATAATTTAGCATATTATAGACAATCAAGCAACATATCTTTGGGGTGAGACCAGCACCCACAAAAAAAACACAGGCAAAAAAGAACAAACTCTACATAGAGTGAAACCAGAAATCAGGGGTGAATTCCAGACCTTGTGCATAGATCATACCACTGAGCCACCCGCTAGTCACTACTTAATTATGAAGCAACCAGTTTTATGAAACAAGTTTTAAGAGATGGCATTCTTTGGATGTGAACCAAGCCAAAAATTGAAAAGCTACAGCAAACCTGAAGTTATAAATTCAAGAAAACAAACCTGGAGTAGAAATACAGGTGGTTCAGAGGCTGGATATTATTTTTATCTGAAGTAGATGGATTTGCAAAAGTTATGCCACAAGATAAATAAACAGATAACTCCACTGATCTGACATAAACAGATAACTCCAAACTCCACTGATCTAACACAGCAAACTAAACACTGCGAGGTGGAGTTTTAAATGGAAGGGTATGTGTCACCTGAATCTAGAGCAAAGCACAAGCAGAGTTGTACCGGTTTCTGAAATAAGATGCCATCCCAGCAAATCACAAGTAAACAATTATTGAGCTGGAAGGTAGTATCACCTGTTTAAACGTTAAAGCAATAATTATATAAGTGTGCACACTGGAGCTCCTTACCGTATTCTTCAGCCCGTTGTGTTTTGCCTGGCGAAACATTTCTGCATTGACCTTAAGACCCAGACCACACAAGACTTTGCAAAGGGAGCCGATAGCCTGTCGTAAACCCCGTCTACCACTACCACCTCCCTCCAATACCGCCTTGATACCAGTGTGCCCTGTCGCTGGTCTCCCATGATTCTTAACCTCATGACTTTGTGTTACCCCGGTGCTTTTCTGCACCCTTGTACCGTCATCTGCATGCCTTAATCCTCTATTCCCACTCATACTGACTCAACCAACCCACCAACAACAGAAACCCTAGCAACAGCACTGAAACTAAGACTTAATTCTGCCGCCACTGACGTTACTATGTAAACATTGGAAGTGACATCATGCTCGAAATAACTTCCCGTGCAGTGTATGACTTCCTCGCGGAAGTAAGGATTTTATGAGTAGTAGTCAAGATTGTTGCGTAGTTTAAGAAAATAAGTGATCCAATGTAGTGGTTGCAGTTTCTTTGAAGCCTCTCTGATTTTTCTTTCTCTTATTTTATTATTTATTTATCATTTGTTGACCGGGAAAGTCCGACTAGGTTCCACAGAGCCTGTTTTCAGCGGAGGCCCGGGGAGAAATGCTCCAGATGCATGTCTTTGGAATGTGGGAGGAAACCCACGCGAACACAGGGAGAACATGCAAACTCCACACAGAAGGCACCCCAGGCGAGAATCGAACCGGAGAGCCTCTTGCTGTGAGGTGACAATGTTAACCACTGTGCCGCCCAGTTTTTTTTTTAACTTTTGGATTAATGGATAGCTGTCAACCTTCCATCTCCGAAACGAGGAGTACTAACCCTCATAATGTGGAAAAATGCATAAACTATGGAACGCATACTAACAGCCTTCTAACAACTTCAACTTGGAAGGTCATATAATGGTTAAGATATGCTTGTTTTACTCATTAAAAAAAAACAAATCTCAGACAAATACTAAAATAGACAGGAGCACTTTTAAAAGTTTAGTACTGTTAACCTGAGACAATGATAGTGTTAAGAGAATGTAAACCTTTGGCAGCTTTAGGCAGCAGTGAACCTAGCGGTCGCTCAGCCAACCACAGCAAGTTATCTTATCTTAATATTTTGTAACAGGTCTGTTGAACCAATAAAATCTAGTACGGCAAGCTATATACTTAATAAACCAAGTGAGTTGCAGTAACTTTTATTTAATTCTCCTTTAAAAATGAAAGCTGTATCTGGTTACAGTAATACTGTGTTTTATCAAGTAACAGGCTTCATAATACCCTTACTTAATGTTTTACCATTGACAAAGTGCCCCAGGTTTAGTTTAACCCTGCTAGTGGTCATTCTTCACTAAAGCTAACGAAAGTAGCCAGTTTTAGATACCTGCAATACCTTTGGGCCAGTGTACCTCAAGAGGAATGTGCCTCATTTGGGGTCTTAAAACATTCATGTTCCTCGAAGTTCCACATTGAAAGGATCTTGTCACCTTTTCAGTCTTAGCAATTTTTTAACTGATATCCATGGTAAATAGAACTGAATCATACTAATTCATTATAAGTACTATTATATAATTAAAATATCACATTTTAACCATCCTATGAGCTTCTTAGATGAAGTTGTTAGTAAGCTGTTCCTGATTGTTCCACATTTTGCCAATTTGTTCCACATTATGAAAAGTAATGTTCCTCATTTTGGAGATGGACAGTTGAGAGCTACGTCTTTGGCTGCAGCGAGTCACTTAATCATCCCTGATTGTGTGGGAGTCCCACAAAAGCTGCTGTTAGTTGTGGAAAATGAGGGGAAAATGTACTAATTTCCTGATTATGCTCTTTAACCTGAACAGGGCTGTAATATGGCCCTGTTAGATTAAAGCTGATAATGAACACAAGTAAGGTAAGCACTACAGAGTTCAGCAGCCCAGGGTGACTGATCTCAGTGTGGGATGGTTTTCTCTTTCATGTTTTTTTTTATAAATATTGACAGAAAAAAAATACTATAACTCTCGGCTTTTTTGCTGGAGAATTTTGTGCAGTGCTAATAGTAGCAGAATAAAGGCTCAAAATCAGGAACATGTTTTAAATATTCTAATTCAGTTAAAAAGTTAATAGAATAACACCTTTTGCATCAGCATGCATTTTTGCACAATAAGAAGTATAACACTGGATTTATTGACTGTAATCCTGAGTGATTTACTAGAAAATCAGACTTTTTTATAAAGGACAGAGTAAAATTATGAGGCAAAATCTGGAATGGTCACTGAAATCAGGGAAAGTGACAGGTATGCATTACTCTACAATGAGGTAAATAAAAATGACTTAACCTTGCTGCTATCTGGTAATGCTAAACAACAGTCACTATGTTATTTGTTTGTTTGTTTTTATTTACTTACTTCCTAATCTGTAGTGTCTTAGTCTGATAGTGGAGCTTTTCTCCTCGGGCCTCTGCTGAAAATGGACATGTATCCAGCCAGACTAGCCCGGTTAACAAATGTAAAATAAAAAAATAAATAAATCTGGTGTGGCAGTACCAGTGTTGCACAATGTACTGCTATTTCCTGAAATAAGTACAAAATTGGTATTGCTGTGGCTTGTGTGTGTGTGTTTGTCTGTGTAAAAAAATGTCACAGATTTTTATCTGTGCACATACCTAATAATACAAAAACACATACATTATTCTTCTTGGTATCAATAAAAATGCAGCTAACAAGTAATTACATTTTAAAAGTAAGGTATAAAATATAACATAGAAAATTCAGGCACATATCTTCTAGAAGTCTACTAGCCCCACTCTCCAGACTGTATAAATGGATACAGCGAGGCTGTCTTAATTATCTTAGACTGTGTGGGGCCTCACTAAAGCTGTTAGAGGGAGAAAAATGAGGAGAAAAACTGTATTAGTTTTCTGATTATACTCTTTAACCTGAACAGGGCTGAGATATGACCCTGTTAGGATAAAGCTGATAATGGCCTCTGCTCTCAAATGCACCCATTCTAAAATCAGCCATACTGAAGTGTGTGTGCAGAATGTTGCTGCAGGTTGTGTGTGTGTGTGTGTGTGGGGGGGGGGTTGTGGTTATTACTCTTTTAATTTTCATCATAGTCAAACCTTAGAGGTGTGTACAGAAGGTTGTTATTGCTTGAGTTTAGGCTGGGAACAGTGTGGTCATTGTTTCTTTTACTTTTCTCAAAGACCTCATAGGTGCACAAAGAAGGTTACTATAGCTTGTGTAGGGGCAGTGTACTGTCTAGCAGCAAAGTAAAATACATTACTGTAATCATTAATTTTTTCTGTTTTCTCACAATCACTCATCAGGCGCGTATACAAGTACCTGCCTTTGGTGTTACTGGTGAACAGTGAGGAGGCATGCTATGTATCTGTATGTCAGCAGTCACTTGAAATACATGACTGTGCAATTTGAGCTATTGCTTTTATCACAGTCTACCACCAGAGGAATGCATAGGCAGTGACTGTCTTTTTTTTTTGGGGGGGGGGGTCAGGGAGGCAAGCAATATTCCCAGATGGGACCTGAGGCTGCATATCCTCACAACTGTCTTGTTAGTTTATTTTGAGGTATATTTTGTCAGTGCTTTGAACATTAAGCCTTGACACAGCTTAGGTCTTCCTTGAAAGAAAAAAAAAATAAGACTGAAATCTTTTCTTATTCATGATTTTTGTTTAGGCCATCATTGGATTTAAAGGTTGGGAAACTGCTCTAAAATGCATCCCAGAGCATCTGTAATCTCTATGGCTTCTGGGGGCACCAGTTTAACTGAGTTATCTCCTAAATTATTACTATGCTGTCTTGGTCGGGAAAGGTGTGTTGAAAGGATGCAAGGAAAACTAAATCTGAACAGCAACACTGAATCTGTTTCATTAATCATAATTTCTGTTCAAGCAATCATTGGATGAAAACGCTGTGTAAAAAGAAAACAAAATGTTAAAATGCACATATTCCAGGGGAAAAATAGAGGGGGCACTGGAGGGTGTATATGCCTTTGTGTGTGGGGGGGGCTGAAAAGTACAGTTTTGTACCTACCATAAATGTAGATGTTCGAGGATCTCCATTGCTGCAGTCCTGACTAATGGGTACTCCGCTGCCCTCCATCGGCCCGAATACCAAAGGGCTAGATCTGGCGTCGGTCATGGCGCCCGAGACTGGCGTGGTGTCAGTATAAATGCGCATGACCGGCGCCATAACTTTAGTCTTTCTTGCCTCAGATGTCAGAATGCAAAAATAAAACACCACCCAAAAACCCCAATCTAAAAAGAAAAAGGGGGAAGGAGGGAGGGAAAATTGGACTGCAGCAATGGAGATCCTCGAACATCTACATTTATGGTAGGTACAAAACTGTACTATGTTCGTCGTCTCCCATTGCTGCAGTCCTGACTAATGGGTAGAATCCCAGAGCCACGGAAAAAACAAAAAGGGGGGTCGGACAACTAAATAGCCTGAGGAGCTGCAGACATGCCCTGTAAGACTGCAGTGGCAAACCCAGCCCTAGACGTAGAATAAAGAGGCAAATGATAATGCTTCGTAAAGGTATGTACAGAACTCCAGGTAGCTGCCTCTAGAATGTCTTTAGTAGCTACACCTCTTAAAAAAGCAGTAGATGTGGCCGTAGCCCTAGTAGAATGAGGCCTGATCCCAACTGGAACCTCTTTACCATGATGAGAATAACAAAAGCAATACAATGGCCAATCCACTTGGAAATAGTTTGTTTCGAGACAGCCTTTCCACGGAAGTCACAGCAAAGAAACAAACAACTGATGAGAACTTCTGAACTCTTTGGTTCTGAACAAATAATATCGTAACTGCCTATGTACATCCAAAGAATGCAAAACTTTTTCCCCTTCAGTTTGGGGGTCAGCATAAAAAGTAGGCAAATGTATAGACTGGTTCAATGCCACATTAGAAACCACTTTAGGCAGAAAAGTAGGATTAGTGCGTAAGGAAACTCTGTCCCTGTGAAAAATCAGAAAAGGTTCCACTGCCATGAGAGCCTGTAATTCAGATACCCTTCTAGCAGAAGTAACAGCCAACAAAAAAGCAGTCTTCCAAGACAACAACTTCAAGTCAGTCGTAGCTGCAGGTTCAAAAGGAGGCAGAGTCAGCTTCTCCAAAACAAAATTAAGATCCCAAGCAGGAATAGGAGCCCTCCGTGGGGGTCTTATATTCTTTGCCCCTCTCAGAAATTGTTTAAGCAATGGATGTGAAAATAAAGGAGGGTCACCAGCATAGTGAGCAGAAATAGCTGCAGCATGCACTTTAATAGAAGAGAAAGACAAACCCTTGTCCAATAACATAGTCAAATATTGCAATGTACAACTCAAATCAGGCAATGTGACCTCAAAGCCTTTAGCTGAACTCCAAAGAAAAAATCTCTTCCATTTATCAGCATAAACTTTTCGAGTACTAGGACGCCTGGCTTCCAAAAGAACATCCAAAACTTGTTGAGGGAGCTGAAGGCCCTCATTCTCTAAAACTGAATGTGCCAGGCTGTCAGGTGCAGGGATCGCACCTGGACATTGAGAAAATGATTGTTTTCTTGAGACAATAAGTGAGGAATCCGTGGTAATGGCCAAGGGGCCTCCCGAATTAAACTCCTCAACAGAGAGGGTACCAATGCTGACGAGGCCAATCCGGTGCTATAAGGATCATGCACGGTTTGTCCCTCCTGACTTTCAACAGGACTTTTGGAAGAAGAGGCAGAGGAGGAAAGGCATACACGTGAAGGTTGCTCCAACTGAAGGATAGTGCATCTATTTTCCAGGCTTTCGGATGAAACAGCCTTGTGCAAAACAGAGGTAGTTGGAAATTCAGAGGAGAAGCGAACAGATCTATGTCTGGAGTTCCCCAAGCCATGGTCAACTGACGAAACACCTGAGGATCCAACTTCCATTCGTGAGGATCCACCATTTGTCTGCTCAGAACATCTGCTAATGAATTTTGTTCCCCTGGCAGAAACTGTGCTCGAAGAGTGATGTGCAGATCCAAAGCAGTTTCCCATAACAGCATTGCTTGTCTGCAAAGAGGGTAAGAATGAGTTCCCCCCTGCTTGTTGATGTACCACATGACAGTTGTGTTGTCTGTTCGAACCAACACCAGTCCCGGGCGAAGCAGATCCTTGAATGCTTTTAAGGCAAATTGAACTGCCAGCATCTCCTTCATATTGATATGCAAGTGAAGCAACTCCGGGGGCCAAAGGTCTTGAATCCATTTTCCTTTGAAATGAGCACCCCAGGCTGACTCCGTGGCGTCTGTCGTTAATATCTGACTTGCCTCTGGTTGGGTCACAGAGAGTCCCTTGTTTAGGTGACATTCCTGAGCCCACCACACAAATTCCTTCTGGATGCAAGGAAGAATCGAATGACAGTGTCCAAATCGTGGCTGTGTTGAGTCCAAACGCTTTTGAGATACCATTGTAGCTTCCGCATATGCAGTTTGGCATTGGGAAGTACTAGAATGCAAGATGCCATGAACCCCAAGGCTTGAAGGACTGTCCTTGCAGTCAGCCTGGACAGGACTGATAGCTGTAGGAAGTACTGGTGAAGATTTCTTTGTTTGTCCGGGGTAAGAAATGCCATCTGAGTCGCTGTATTCAGACTCACACCCAGAAAACACATCTCTCGTGAGGGTACTAGACTGGACTTTATTTCGTTCACAGAATACCCCAGGCATCTGAAAACTGTCATCACACACTGCAGATGTCGAAGTAGGTCGTGCTTGTCTTGAGCCAGTATCAAACAATCATCCAGATAGGGATAAATCTGAATACCCCGTAGTCTGAGAAAAGCTATTACTGGAGCCAGGACTTTCGTGAATACCCTGGGCGCAGTAGATAAGCCAAAGGGCAATGCAGAGAACTGATAATGCAAATTCCCAGTCCGAAACCTCAGGAATTTCCTGCAACTGGGCCTGATAGGAATGTGAAGATAGGCCTCCTTGAGATCCAAAGTCACCATCCAGTGATCCCTGCCCAGCATAGGCAACAGCTGTTGCAGTGTTAACATCTTGAATTTCGGAATTTCTAGAAAGGTGTTTAGAATGGATAAATCCAGAATGGGTCTCCAAGTATTTCCTTTCTTTGGCACTAAGAAAAGACGGGAATAAAACCCTGTGCCCCTTTCCGCCGAAGGAACTTCCTGTATTGCTCCCAACCGCAGCAGAGAAGAAATCTGTGCCTGTGCTTCCAATTTTTGCTGATGAGGCACATCCGGCATACCGCTGAAAGGCGGGAAAGTGTGAAAATAAAATTTGTAGCCTCGAGTTACAATGTCCAACACCCATTTGTCCTGGGTAACCAAATGCCAATTTCCGTTGAAAAGTCCCAGTTTTCCGCCCAGAGGAGCTGCCAGCAAAGCAGAGTCCGGCAGCGAAGACAGGTCATTGGGTCTGCTTCCGAAAGGACTGACCCTTGCCCTCCCCAGCAGAAGGGGTAGAGGAACTCAAAGACCTAGAAGTAACAGGGCCCTGAAAGGAAGCCCTACCTCTACTACGCCTCGACTTGCCTCTAGAACGAAAATCCGAAGAGGGAAAAGACCATCCCTTAGCAGGCCAATTCCTATTGAATTTAGGAGGCTGAACCTGTAAAAATTCCTTCACTGTCTGCATAGATTTAGCTTTTTCCTCCATTTTTTCAAAACTAATTCCACAGGAGGGCCAAATGAACATCAGACTGCAAAGGAGCATCCATAATATGAGCTTTAACATGCTCCGACAAGGACTGATCTTTAAGCCAGGCATGTCTGCGAACAACAGAACTAGTAGCAGCCACCCTGGAAGAAGCTTGTAAAGCATCAAAACCACACTGCAGAGAATGCTTCCCAACCTGGTCTGAAGCATGCACTAAATCCTGAAGCTCCTTACAGTCAATACCTTCAGCTAAAGCATCCACTTTACATTTCAATTGACTTAACAAAAAATTCTGATACTTGAGCATATGAAACTGACAATTCAAAGCCCTCATAGCCAAAGTAGAAGAGGTATACAGTTTTTTACCCCACCTATCCAGGGCCCTAGCATCTTTGTCCAGAGGAACTGGATTCTTAACCACAGAGGCCTTAACGCCCTTGGGGCCTTGAGAAATAGTTTCAGGATCAGCCCTAGGGCTCTTAAACAAGTACTTGTGAGCTTCCCGAACCCCGTAGTATCTATCTGGTTTAACAGGGGCAGGAGGCAGAGAATCCGGGTTAAGGGCAGCCTCAGAAAACACATCCTGAACAACATCCAGTACAGGAGGAATAGCCAAGGGCCTGTGCTGAGGCAAAAACAAAAATTCTCTCAGCCTTTTACGAGAATCAGAATAATCCTGGCCCTCCCATTTGAAATGTTCCCTCATGGAATGCAAAGTTTCAGAGAAAGAAAAATCTTCTGGAGGGGACGAGAGGAGAAGCATCCTCAGCCCCCGAATCAGAATAGGGAGGGAAATCCTGAAGGCTTTCCACAGAGGAATCAGACTCAATGGAAGACTGAACCAAACCCTCCAACTCTGTCTCTACCCTGGGCCTCTTCTGAGGGGGAGGCATGGAACCCCTAATTAAAGAAATCAAATCTTCAGCCATCTTCAGCATGTGCTTCCTAGGAGCTGGACCCTGGGGAAAAGCACCGGCAGGGGCAGATTTGGACTTAGAATGGCCTTTGCCTAGAGAAGGAGGAGGCTTAACCACCCTACGAGGGGAGGGAGCCACAGACAACAGAGGAGCACCCTCAACCTGGCCTAACAAAGGAGAAGCCACCCCCTGTAGTAACAAAGGCTCCCCTTGACACTCAGGCACACCGTCAGAAAGAGCCACTGAAGCAGCCAGTGGTTCAACAGGACCGACGTCCGGAGCGGACGCCCCATCCTGCTTGGACCGCAAAGACTTTTCTTTGCGCTTCCTAGAAGAGCCAGTCGTCGGAGAATCCAACGGCATGTTGTAATTACAACGGTTACCAAACACCAGCCTAGCACAGTCCAACCGACGTTTAATAGTACGCTTATTAAAAGTAGCACAAAAGCGACACCCAACAACGTCGTGCTCAGGCCCTAAACAAGGAATGCAGAGTGAATGGTAATCCCTATGAGGAATCTGTTTCCCACAAGAAATACAGTTATTAACTTTTTCTGACATCCGACAATACTGAGACAAGAAAAAGACAAAAAATAAAATGTCCCCGATGGGGTACTTAGCCCAACTTGGTCTCCGGTCTGAAACTCGAAAACCGACAATTCCAGAACGCCGAACGGCACTTGCAAATTCTGCTTCTGCTCAGGACAATGCGGCAAGAAAGACTAAAGTTATGGCGTCGGTCATGCGCATTTATACTGACACCACGTCAGTCTCGGGCGCCATGACCGACGCCAGATCTAGCCCTTTGGTATTCGGGCCGATGGAGGGCAGCGGAGTACCCATTAGTCAGGACTGCAGCAATGGGAGACGACGAACATCAGTAAGCAGTGCCTAGGGTGCCATTTCTCCTAAGTCTAGCCCTGTACACAGAGTTTTTGTAATGTATTATTGTTGTAACTAAATGCCAGTAACTGTGAATGTCCCTTTGTGAGATGGGTCAACATAGTGTGGTACACAGGCCTGTTGTAATGTGAGAGTATTGTAGCTACACGTCAGTTTGTGTGTATTAATCCTAAAAGTTTGCAATATGAAAGAAAAGGTTGCTTAGGAGGGGTGGCAGTGGCAGGGTGATACTTCGACTGAAAGTGCTTAGGGAGCCCCCAACTTGACATTTGCTGGGGGCCCCCAGAATGCTAACACCAGCCCTGATATTTATTTTGTAAAGTAAAAGAAGTCTATAAGTCTAATTATTGTCATTATTTATTTATTAGGTGTAATTTACCACTTTTTCTCCAAATGTCACATTTTAGGAGACATTAAGAGGACTGAGCTAAAATCTGAGTTGAAATTAAGGACAGTGATGCAAGTTCTATTAATGATACAAATTAAAGAATAATGACTTCAGCAGACAGTGCAATAGGACAATTCAAAAAGCAGAGGTTCACATTCAGACACTTATTCTGCCAGCTTCAGCTTTCAGGATGATTACTAGTTGGATTCATGGTAACAACAGCTATAAAGGGAGCTGAGGTACAGTTTGAGCAAATGGCATTACCTTTTAGGTCAGACATTGTTACCCAGTATTGCTTTGATGATTCATTGGTAATGGCATATGTATCATATTCCAGAAATTGGTGCAATTAAATTGCTTTCACATGACTGATGCAGTATACCTGCTGATTGTCCAGCAAGACATGTACCAGGTTTGCACTGTGATGTACAATATGGGCCTCAATGACTGTCTTTAGCGAGAACATTAAAAGTGATCACCAGGACCCTACATTTTTCATCATTAGTTTCTATTACTCTTACAGTACCTGCATTAGTATGTAGCAGCAAGGTTGGTGTTGGTGTATTGTGCCATGCAGGCATAATTCATCTGCATAATTAGGCTTTGACAATTTTAGTTATATCTGCATAGATAAAAATGGTACCCTGTGTGAAGTGGGGTGCACAAAAAAGCAATTACTAGAAAATGGAAATCAAAGTCTAAACCAACTGTTTGCAGCAAACTGCATAGAAAAATGAGAATTGTGGGAACAATACATGTAGAATAATGTTTTAGAGGAGGAATGAGGTTTGAGGGAAGGCAGGGATTGAATGAGCTATGTAATATTCAATGAACATGATTGTATAGAAAATTATATGTGCTGTATAATGTTTGCAACTGAAAATACGTCAATATGGTTTGATTTCTTATATATAAATGTATGCTTGCCTATGTCATACATCGCAATTCAATAAAGATGTTTTTTGTTTTAAGAAAACAAACATCTAAAATTAAACAAACTAGATATATGCAAACCTTATTGCAAAAATCTAAACACCAGCAGAAATCTAATCACAAATTACTTCTGAAAATTTGAGGATATTTTCCCTAATTCAGGACCTGCTATACATAATGCTGTCTGGAGCAATCTTGATACACCTTTCTGCAACAGTCATACTGAAACAAAAATATGTCCTACAAATGCCCCTAATATATAGAATAAAATAATAGACCTGCATAGCTTTCTGCCCCCCTAGCATAACTGCAAGAACAGAAACCTGGCTTAAGTTAGACTCAGATGATTAAGAAATACTGATTCCTGACTATAACTACCCACAATGATCATAATAGTAAAAGATCTGGTGGCGTAGCCATTATATATTCACAGACTTTTAACCTTGAGTTGCACCCTACATGAATAACAAACATTAGTAGAGTTGAAATCTTATTAGCTACACTTAACTTTTACTCACAAAAGTCAATATGTACAGCAATGCTGTATATACCTCCCACTGCACACAGATTGGCTACTGAGTACATATTATCCTGGATAACTACAAACATGTTACTTGAAACAATAATCCTAGATGGCCTTAATATTGTTTGGCCCAAGTGCACTCAAAAAACTGTTCATCATACTGTCAAGCTGTATAGATTAACATTACAGACATATGTGACCCCAAGAAGTGATAACACTAGTGGAAAAAAAAAGCATTTTGAACTGGATGCTAGCAACAAATCCCCAGCAAAATTTCCCATGTAAGAATTATGGCTGACACCATTAGTGATTATAATTTGGTCTTTACCATATGGAAACACACCAAAGTACCTAGAAATGTCTATTACAAAATTGTCAGAAATACAACCTAATTCAATAAGGAAACTTTCTTGGATATTCTTAAGCACAGCAATTGTGAACTATTAAAACAGTGCTTTAAATGATGCAGTAACACATTTCATCAAAATCTTCCTGCTATGGTAAGCTGCCTACTACGTTAGTGTAGAATGAAATTAAATCCTGTACCATGGCTTACACCAGATATTAACAAAACAATGTATAATAGAATGAAGTACATAAAAGTTAGCATTTAGAAAAATCAATAAACAGTCTGCAGCAATATTGGTACTTAAAAAACCTAACTAAGAATACCACCCTAAAGTCTAAACAAAACTACTATACTAGTCAAATTTGGTAAAAATCACAAACCCTGTCCTTTAACAAATAAAACTTTAACACAGCATGCAGATTTAATTCATACTACATAAATGTTGCCAATTCCTTAAACCCAATGCAACCAATACATCAGTAAATGAAATGGATGCTCTTAATGCTATCATCTCACTTAATAAAACTCCTACCACCACAAACAAAAAAAAAAACTTGTTCTAAAACAAAAAGCCATCCCCTTGCTGCTGATAAACAATAAGTAGAATATCTGAAAATAGCTCCAGAGCCACTGCATGCCCAGACTTTCTGCTTATAAATTGCTCTGTCTAAGTAGCTGTAGTCCCCACACTCTGCAAATGATTATGTACAGTGATCTGTGGGCTCACTGGAATGGTTAGGCATAGGCCTACTGGCTGTGTCAGATGGAATTTCAGGGGGTGGCTGTATGTCAACCTCAGTGTCAGATGCAACCTCTGCACCCCCTGACTGTGCCTCTATTTGGCCATCATCAGGTGGTAGAAGTCCTATACTTCCACTGTCAGGATCACCTGTGATAATAAGCAACAAACACAGGAAAAATTAATACCTAAACTACTATACTCCAATATATGCTAAAAAGTAACAGTGCCGCCGCTATTAGACAGTACAGCAATACACACAACAGTCCTGACACCAACATTACACACTAAAATATTTATTTGAATTGCTCATCCGTACTGACATAAAAATGTCAGGCTTACCATATGCAGATGATGGAATCTTCTGCATGCCAGATGTTACTGGAAGAAGTTAGGCAAAAGGTAAGGACAACATCATCACAATTAACAATAACACAGGGGGTAATACTTTTCCCCTTCATATGTCCATTAATTATACTTTCAACAAGAACTTTGCTGACAACTCCAACATAAGGTAATTAATTTGAATGTGTTGCTAACTGTAGCAATCTTCAATACCCCCCCTCCCAAAAAAGAATTCTTGTGAAACAGAAGTAACGTATTGATTTAAATTGTTTTACTATACAACAGTATTCAACAATTGAGATGCTTAAGCTTACCTGGAAGCTCTTCCTGGGAAATGCTTGCTGTCCCTGAAACAGGAGCACCAATAACAAGGACATGCTGTTTTGCACTTTCCTGGGAGCTGTCTGGATGGTTCTGTATTATTTCATTGAAAGGTCCAAAAAAGTCTGTAAAAAACAAATGAAGCACAAGGTGTAAACACGAAAAACTTTCTCCTCGACCAGAACCATAAAACACCAAGAATATCCTTAAACAACAAATTAGAAGACTACAGCTGCAGTAAAATATCCTTTTATTCGTGCACACAGGATTTTGTCCCTCAAATAATGGAACTTCATCAGATAATACAATTTCCAAACAGGAATCCTTTTAAAAAACATTTTAACTAATAAAAATACAGATATCAGCACACACCTACATACAATAACCAATAAGGTTAATGACTTAATTAAATAGCATAGGCTGTATGTGATCATCCCCCATCCAATCAACTATTAAGAATATTGAACTAATCGGAGCATGTATCATCATGCAACTGAATCGTTTTATCCAATAAAAATGGTTTAACATAACCTACAGCATCACACCCATCAAAACATTTAAACCCACACATTATATATCTATATAAAAAAAAACATTTTATGGTTCCAAGGTCAAAATTCGTCAATTATAAACTGCTCTAAAGGCCTTCACAAAGGTCTAAAGTATACAGTTGGATGTATTAATAATACTAATCTCATGTAAGCAAACTTTTATCTACTAATCGAGAATATCGGCTAAAAGACCGTGTGGCATAAATAGTGATAAAGTCAATAAATCCACTTTATCACCATTGGTATTTTTAATTTTATTATATTAGTATTATTATATTTCAAACTGCATAGACCTAGTCCATGCCATGAACTTAGGTTTGAACCAATGGACACTATCAAGTAGAGCATATGTACTAGTCAGCCTAAAATAGCCCATAAATCAACAAAGGGGCTAGTAAACCAAATGGACTTACAGCAATAGGAATATAACAAAAATACAAGCTTATCTACTCTTAGGCGTAAATAGATGCTCAAAATAACAAAAATTAAATATAGTTGTTAGAACATCTGATGGAAAATTATTATGTAACCTATCAAATCACCTAAAACTGTGTACTCACCAATAATCATAGACTAAGGGCAGGAACGAATGTTCATTCTAATCGCCCTAATCAATCTAACAATTTTCAGGCTGTTAATTTTAAAGATTTCCTTAAATGTTCCACTACGTTTAATCATTTATTTATTTATTTATTTTACATTTGTTGACCGGGCTAGTCTAACTGGATATATGTCCATTTTCAGTAGAGGCCCGGGGAGAGAAGCTCCGAGGAAACAAACAAAATCACATATACAAAAATTAATGTATACAATGAACATTGCAGGTGCAGTACAGAGAATAATCAAAGAGGTCATTCTTGTGAGAAATTATCAGAATTTAATTGATGCCTGCTAAAAATTAAAAAAAACCACAGATGGACTCTGATTATTTCAGAAAATGTATTACGAGACATATTGTGCCGAAAGGCTTGCGGTTATGGCATTTCCCAACAGGATTAATCGAAAATTCGTCATTTCATAAAGAACTTCTTCAGCTTTTTGACAAACATGGATTTGAATATATGGACTTGGTTATCAAGTTTAACAATGATACTATCAAAATGCCTACTAAAGAAATCTTGGGGTTGAACAATTCTATCACTCAAGATCTTGCCTTTTCTGACAATCAATTTGAAAATGCTTGGATATTACGGTCCGTGGAAAAACAGATGAGTGTGATAAAAAAAAAGAAAAATGAAGAAATTAACAAGAGATATGGAAGCCTATAGTAACAATACTGACTATCCAGCTCCCCCTAGTTCACAAACATGGTTTAATAAATCAAGGGTGACATCTAATGGGTATGACAACAATGAAGTTAACAATGAGTGGCATGATGACAATCTAAATGACACAGACAATTTTGTATGAAATCCACAAGCAACGTTCCTGAGACATTCAGAGTCATTGAAGAACCAGAATCACCAGAATCACGGGCAGCAAATGTATCTTCCGAGAGGTGCAGAGTCGAAAAGAGGATCATGGAGAAATCAGAGAGGCAAAGGTCCCCAGAATTGGAGCAGGAAGAATTAGACCAGTTATGTATTGAGTTACTAAATGATGAATGGAAACTGCCAGCATTAAACATTTCTACAAATACCGAAGGTGACTTTAAAGTGCATAACTTTTCATCTTTGGAAATTTCCACTGAGATGTGTAATCTTTTCTCCAAAGGTTGGACATTTGTTCCCTCCAAAAAATGAACTACATACAAACCTTAATGGATTTGAGACGGTATGCACGTAAGTTGAACCTACACTCACTGTTTTTGAATGATGTATATGTTAATAATCCATTAAGAGTAGCTAGCACTTACAACCCCCATCTCCACCCCACCTTCTTGCTGTTTCAAAACATGTGTGAGCCTGATATTAGAGGCATTTTAGTGAGAAGAAAAAATGGTTTCATGATAATCTTACTTTGAATGAACGTGTTAGATTTTTTGAGTAATAATTCATTAAGCCAGACAAAGGTGGGGGTCTTGTTGCTATGGATCAATGCGACTATGTGAAAAAAATGAAAAATCTTCTCAACTCTGACACATATAAAATGAGCTCAATTAATGAAATGAACGTTACATATCATAAGATTCGTGGTTATATTTATGATTTATTTTTTGAAGGGCTGATTGATATACATCAATACAATTTCTTAAATGTTGATTATTCTGTTACACCCACTATTTTTGGTCTTCTGAAATTACATAAAGATATTCATCAACCCCCTATGTGCCCCATGGTGGACGCTAGAGGGTCTATTACACAACCTGCAGTGAAATTCTTAGATTTTGAGTAATAAAGTATTGTTTATTCTGAACCATTTGTTTGTATTGATTCATGGGACTTCCTTAAACAATTAAATGGGTTGTCCTATAATAAAGATTGGACATTCATAACAATTGACATCAAAGATTTATACATCACAATTCCACATACTATTGGGGAAGAATGGTTTAGGGAATTCTTAGTCCAGAAAGGGCTAACACAAGATTTTGTCAATACATATTAACTTTTGTTAGATTTAGTACTGACATCTAATTTCATTTTATATGAAAAGGACATTTACTTACAACAAGGTGGTATAGCTATGGGCTCCGCTTGTGGCGGGTTATATGCTAATATTGTCATGATTATGTGGGAACACAAATATTTGTTGAATTCACCTTATTTCCCCTCTTGTGACTTGTATCTTAGATACCAAGATGATACTTGTATCTTATGGTCTGGGGACAAAAATGAAATTAGTCCCTTTATATCCTACATCAATAATACTACAAACTTTCTCCATTTCACCAATGTAGTTGATGGTTTGCAAATTGCATATTTAGATGTATTGCTAAGAAAAGACAATGAAAATCATAGATTGCTATCTAAGATATATCGAAAGCCCACCTACTCAAATTAGTTTCTTTATTTTCAAAGCAATCATCCAGTTTTCCAAAGATGAGCTATTGTAAAAGGACAATTAGTCTGAGCTGCTCATATGGTTACAGATTTGTCAGAATTTGTAGAGGAAAGTGAATTGTTAAAAAAACATGTTCTTGAATCGAGGCTGTCTGGAGCCTTTTATCATTGAACTTATGGTAGAAGTAAAAGAAAAGAGAATTAAATGTAATTTTCAACCCCTTTTGAACCCAAGTGTTTCTAATATCATTGTACTAGATAGGTTAAACTTGGATCCTATTGAAATAGATGACTCTGATACTGTTCTGGAGATACCTGATAGTAATTGTGAATTTTCTAATAAACAAGAGAGTAATATGTATACCAATGCGTTTATCGCAGCTTTTAGTGATGACAGTAATGCCATCAGGAATATCTGTATGAAAAATTGGGATGTATTAATGAATGACGCTAGTCTCAGAAATTGGCTAGGAGATAAACCTAGTATTGTGTTTAAAAGGGGTCTTAATTTGAAAAACATGTTTGAACATTCTAAGTCCTTGTTTAATAAGGGCTGTATGACTAAATGTGGGGCTTGCATTTTTTGTAAGCATATTTTAATTACAAGCCAAGTTAATATTAATTATCAAACAATTTGCATCAATGGTAAAGCCTGTTTTAATACTAAAAAGGTGGTGTACTGCACCATATGCTCAACTTGCCCATGTTTCTACGTGGGCAAGACAGAAAGGAAACTCAAAAACCAAATCAGTGAACATTTAGCAGATATCCATTCTAATAAAACTACTAATGCATTATACAGACATATTTTAGATAATAGTGGTCACTGTTTTAAGTTTATTGTATTACAAACTTCTCCTGAATTAGATAGAGGTGGGGCTTGGCCTATACTTCTTGCAAAGGCCAAATTATCATGGCAATTGCGGCTTGCCGTGCACTGCTGGCCAGGATTAAATGAGGCAGCTTCGGTTGCATTCCTGCTTCATTTAAAAGCTAATTGTAGATAAAGTTAGTCTGGGAGTTAGAGATATTGTTTAATAAGTAAATTATTTTGATTTGAATGAAAATATTTGTATATATTTGTTGGTATTAATTTTGTATTAATTGTGCATGATTTATACTATGATGGATGATGTCATCATTTATTATAGTATTGTGTTCGTTTTAGGGCATTGGCATTTGGGATGTAATATGTATGTTTTTGGCTTATCTATAACTATATAAAAGCCTCGCATAAGAATAGGTGTGTTCAATCTTTTTTTCCATATATAGTTTTAAATTTGATAGCGATTGTCCAGTAAGCCTGAATTTGTTGTATAGTTGTTCACTGAAGATGTATTAGTTTTTGTTTCGTGATCCCTGTATAATGGTTTTTAATAAGTAAGCGATTTGGTTTAGCCAAGAAATAGGAATCATTGCACCAATCTAATGTTGCATTCATTTTATGTTGGAAGTTATTACCATTTACTTAACTATAGTGGTTATTTAAAAGCTATTGGCATTTAAGCCATGATACACGACTTCATTGGCTAATAAATGACCATCTAGACGCCATGCTTGAGAATGGGCTTGGCTATGTTGTTATTTATTTTATTTATTTTATACGTACATGCAAATGAAAAATGGTTTGTTGTTATGTTTAAATGTGTCATTTGATTGGCTTCTGAATAGGTTATATGCCTTTAAGTTTTGTGCGTTATTAGGCTTTCTTGTACATGAATAGTTTTTTTTTTTGTTATTGTACTTCTTATGTGATAGTGTTTACTTACAGGGTATTGGCTTGCAAGTCATAGTATGTGACCCTATTGGTTTAATATTAACCAGCTAGATGCCATCTTAAGAATGGGTGTGTCAACCTTTCTTCTCAACTTTTTTACCTAACATTAATATTTATGTGCAATTTGATAATGATTGGCTGCCAAATTAAATTTTGTCGGCCAATTGATGCTTGTAGAAGCTAGATGCCCCAAGTTTCTATGAGCAATGCTAGCCCTTTCAGTATTGTAATTGTCTTTTGGTTATCACTTTTAAATATGTGAAACTAAAAGATAAATGTATAATAATAATTTTTATGGTTGAGCCTGTAAATGGCTAGTATCCCCTTTAAAATAAATTTTTGATTGTATTATTATTATTATTATTATTATTATTATTATTTTAGGCGATCAGTTGATCGGCCTTTAGGCTGAGGGTTAACATCATCAGATTGGTTATGGTGCTAGGATATGTGATCTTATTGGCTTGAAAGTAAATTATTCATAATCTAGGCAAGATAAGGTGGTATACTCCTTAGTCTATGATCATTGGTAAGCACACGGGTTTAGGCGATTTGATAGGTTACATAATAATATTCCATCAGATGTTCTAACAACTATATTTCATTTTTTGTTATTTTGAGCATCTATTTATGCCTTAGAGTAGATAAGCTTGTATTTTTGTTGTATTTCTATTGCTGTAAGTCCAATTGGTTTAACAGCCCCTTTATTGATTTATGAGCTATTTTAGGCTGACTAGTATGTACTCTCTACTTGATGGTGTCCATTGGTTCAAAACTAAGTTCATGGCATGGAATAGGCATATGCAGCTTGAAATATAATAATACTAATATAATAAAATTAAAAATACCAATGGTGATAAAGTGGATTTATTGATTTTATCACTATATATGTCCCACAATGTTATCGTTTTTTTAGATGATATTCTCGATGAGTAGATAAAAGTTTGCTTACATGAGATTGGCATCATTAATACATCCAATTTTACACTTTAGACTTTTGTAAAGGCCTTTAGGGCAGTTTATAATTGATGAATTTTGACTTTGGAACCAAAAAATTGTTTATATATGTATATATAATGTGTGGCACAGACTTTATTACAGTAAAGATAGCACTTTCGTTGGAGAAAATACTCCAACTTCTTCTGACTAAAATACATGAAACACTGTATTGTACTTAAATACAAACTATTAGACCAAGCAGCCAGTGTAAACACTTAATTAATTATGCCCCGGGATTCATGAAGCTCGGCGCAAGGCCGGCGTAAGGTCTGAGCCGGCGGTGCAGTGAATAGCCGGTGCAGTAGCGCCATATGCATATTAATGAGAGTGCACTGCAACCACAGACACGTGCGTAGTGTACGTGAGCGAGCCCAGGTAGGATGCGTCTGGAGGCATGTCTAAGCCGGCATGAGGTGAGCAACCTAATGTGCTGACAGCCACGGTCCGCCCATAATAGTAATGGCAGCAGCCAGGTCCCGTGCAGAATGAAACGCACGTAGAGTATGCAGCATAGTACCCGTCCCAAATAAACGGAGAAGCAAATACAAGCCACGAAAGCTTAAGTGTACCCATCCAAGGAGCAAAGGATACGCATATGACCGCGTTTGTCCTGCAATGCACCGTCAGTGGTTACACTCAGAGAAGGTGTACAGCAGCATGTCAGCGCGCCGCACCAACATAGGAGCAGCGACTAAGGTCACCACCTGTCCCACTTTGGGTGGGGCAGTCTCTCTATGGGCAGTTGTGTCCCGAAAAAACGTATTAAAAATGGCAAATGTGCTAAGATTGTAGGACATAATGATATCCTGTATTTAATGTAATGGTAGCATGAATTGGTCATTTCTGTAACTGAAATACCTAAATGTCACAAGAAACAGAATAAGCAAGCAAATTGCCACAACAATAAGCTTTTACTTAGGCAAACAAGTGAAGTTCTATGCTATATACTGACCGTGTGTATGTGTCGGCCTGTAAAGTCAGATGTGAGTCCCGGAAATATCCCAGCTTGGAAACTGGAAAGGTGGCAACCCCAGTAGCGACATGGGCATGGTCACCAGGGTTACCAGCTGTCCCAATGTGCCATGGACAGTCCCTGATTGGACAGTTGTGTCCCTGCAACAATCGGAAAAATGGAAAATGACCTCTGATCCCCTGCCAAAATATTCCCGCAATATACATGTAATAGTAGTATAAAACATATACATTTGTATATGAAACACATACATGGCATAAGAAAATGAATAAGGAACCCAAATGCTTACAGAATAAGCTTATAGTATGGCAAACAAGTGAAGTTCTGTCAACTGCACTTGCCGTGGGTATGTGTAGTCCTGCAAATTCCGGTTTCCACATAACATGCCCCACTATGGGCATTGGAAAAGGTGCCAACCATAATGGTCACAAGCAGTTGTGAGAGTACATAGCCGGGTAGCTGTGTTGACATAACAACAGTAAGGAATCAAGATACCTTAAACACAGGCAAACATGTGCATAGCAACATATCCCACACCCAGCAACGTCTCTGTCGCATACACTGGATGGCGTATGTTGAAGTGTAATATCCAGAAGCAGAACCCATGCATTCGGATGTAATACACAATAGCCTCATTGTACATGTCAGTCCCACCCATGTATACCTGTGCACCCTAACCTGCTAGCATCCGTGTGCAGCTATACACCCACACACAATGTGCATACCTGAAATGTGGTAAGATGTTTGTGTTAGGCAATGCCACGCAGCCAAATACGTACCCCACATGTCACCAACCCACCTCAGGTACAGATATGTAAATGGCTGCATGTGAATGTGTCTGCAGAATGTGTACATCCCGCATGTGGTATGTACCCGTCGAAACCATATAGGTTTGCATACGACACGGTGCACATAACTGTACACATGTGGACAAGTCGGGTTGTTGAACCACCGCATCGATGTTTAGCTATGCAGTGAAGTCGATCACATATAGCGGAACACGTGCCTATCAAACAGGACGTCCTAACAGGGTGCTACAGGCAAAGAAGGGGAAGGTGGGACATCACATGTGGTGAGTAGCGTTGCCGGACGGCCAAATACACATGGTCAAGGTAAAGGACGGAACAGCATGCAAATGGCGGATGGATGTTGTTCGAAAAATATATATAGAAACACATATGAAGTGCCAGTTTAGACTCGAAATACTATATAATGCATTGAATTGTACCGTACAATATGGCAGTAGAAGTAAGCCTGCATGTAATTGGTGAAGCTAAGCTGTAGTGTGATGGAATTCTGATCCTGGCAGTAACCAGTACAGCAGGCTTATGTCTGTCAGCATTAATTATCTGCTGGGTTACAGAACAATAAATGTATGTACATGCATAACATCACCCCTTCCTCTGAGGAGGATGGCCTTGTGAGCTCAATCGAAGATAACAGTACAACTCCTTACCAGAGAGACAAAGCAACGTATTAAGAAATTAACTGAGTACTGTATCGAACAGTCTAGGGTCCTTGAAACAGTTACAATCACAGAAGGACAGTGTAATTGACAAGGTGCCTTGCAAGGCTGTGTTATTCTCATGGGAAAACATTTTAAAAGCACGACCCCAGCACCCACGTATGTATAGACTATTGTGGACCATAGTGATGGAAATGCCCTGTGACCGACCCCCCCAGTAAGGTGGGCAAAAGCTGATTGTAAACACTATATAAAGAAACTGCTTTCTGTATAGAGTCAGACAAAACTCTCATACTTGGACTGTATATGATTTAGCCTGCCTGTGTACACTACTAAAACTTTCTGAACCCGAGCCTCCTGTGTTATTGACTGTCACTTAGAAAAGCCTACTGATAACTACAGTCTGGTTTTAACAACTTATTTGACATTGTGATCCTTGTAATCCAGAATTCCCTTGGTAAGCTACAGGTCAGAGTGCATGGCTGGTTAGACATCTACGCAGGAGAATTTGCCTAAATGGTTCTTCTTGAATGAAAAGACCTCCGACTGAATTGTTGTGTGTAAAGAGGCTGTTTACTGTCTGATCTGTGGCTGAAAAGCGGAAAACTGGATCCCAAGAAGAAATCGTGCAGCCTTAAACAGGAGGCTCAGGTAAGGAGTGTTTGCCTCTTTGTCTCTATTGTAGATCAGGGACCAGACTACATTGTGTTTCTGTTAACAGTTGTGATAGCGGTCAAGACCTATCCAAATACTGTTAAATCTGAACATAGGTAAGGGAACACACAGCAGAGTAAATAGTCATTGTAGACACTACAGTGGATACAGGGAAGGAGACACCACGTGGTATGAGAGAAGGGTACGTAGCAGTCGTGTAGAGGATATGGGAGATTATTGAAGAAACAGATCATGTGATCCGCTTTTGACGGGTGACGTGAAGTATATGCAATCGCAGAGAGCACATAATGTGAGTTATCCAGCAAAATGGGGTAATAAATACGACATTGATGGTATATTACACAAAATATCGTTACTGAAACATTGTAATCCCTGAAAATGTGATGCACATGTTCTACGGTAAACACCTGTTCCACCCTGAGAGGGACAGTCCCTCTTTGGCCAGTTGTGTCCTGCAAACAAACCGAACAAATGGCAAATGTCCTGAAATCTCAGGACAAACATTTCCCAGATATATTTCAAAATGGTAGCATAAAACAGTAATTATGTATCTGGAACAACAAAATATCATAATAAACAGAATAAGCAACTGAAATGCTACAACAATTGGTCGCTCTCCTGGCAAAAAGTGAAATCCTGTCCTATGTACTGGCCGTGGGTATGCTTTTTCCTGGAAAATTACACGTTCCGAACACTAATGTCCCACATTGTGCATTTGAAAAGGTGGCAGCCCTAAGATGTGCAGGCGACAAAACAGCGACAATTGGGTATCCGTCATGCACATAGGTGGATTGAGGTAGTGAACTGAAGGGAACAGAACACTACAAATGTCAAAGCATCATACGTACACAGAGAAGATCATAATACAGTAGTACCGATAGCCCCCCCCCACAACACCCTACCACCTCCGATACCACATCCAGGATATGAAGCGGGAGGGCAGGCTAGTCCCCACACGTTATCCTGTGGCAACAGAGGTAGCACAACGACCAAATGTAACAGAAGCTATTGAAACCACATCCCGAACTCGTAACATACCTAGGAACACCCGAGTAAGAAGACAGTCACTAGAACAGAGTGAGGATATCTGTCAATTAATTGAAGTACCGAACCCTCATGCAGGACAGGAAGGCCAGGACCCAACCCCCGTAGTGTATAGACCGTGGACACCAGAAGATATCTGTAAAGTCACAGAGGGAATTCCCCATCTACAAAGTAATCGCTATTCACCATGCAATACCCCTGTATCTTCTGATCGGAAAACAAAGGGGGAATGGCGGATGGTACAGTATGTACAAGCTGTAAATCATGTAATAATACTTAGGGTAGCGATGGTGCCAGACCCACACACTATATTCAATGCTATGAACACGCCACAGAAGTATCTTACCGTGGTACATATAAGCTATGCTTGCTTTGCAATACCTATACATCCAGATAGTCCGTATTGCTTCGTATGTACATTCAGGGTAACAGATACAGCCATACCCGGCTATCGCGGGGATACTGTGAAAGTACAACGATATTCCCACAGGAGATGGCTAGCTACATTCCGGTGTTAACTCCACCGGGGCCAGTCAAGTTCTACTTTATGTGGATGATATTCTGCTTGCGGCCCCTACCCAGCAGCAATGTATGGAAGATACAATAGCATTATTCAGATATTCAGCAGAACAGGGACATAAAGTAAGCAAGCATAAATTGCAACTACAGAGAATACAGGTCAAGTACCTGGGATATGTGGTATCCAAGTAGGGTAGAACATCACATTACGATAGGACGGTAGCAATTTCATAAGCACACAAGCCAACTAACAAGAAGGGAATGAAGTCCTGTCTGGGCCGACTAACATTTGTCAAAGCTGGTTACCAAACAATGCTTTGGAATCCGCTGTATTGTCTGCCTTAATCTTTAATACACCTATGGCAGCACAACACATACTACACTGGATTACAGTAGCAGAAACAGCTTTCTGCAGACTAGAACGATTGATAGCTTCAACATCTGTAGTAGGTCTTCTGAATAATAATAACACATGTTGTCAGACTGTAGATTGTAAGCGGAGATATATGACGTCAGTCTTGATGCAACAGCATGGAAGTAAGCAACGCTACATAGCTCACTACTCATTGCAGTTGGACACTGTGGCATGGTCAGTGCCACATTGTGTACAGGCAGTTGTTGTAGCACCCATGGCAGTACAGGCCCCGGCCTTAATGTTACTAGACCACCCTCTCACTGTGAGAATGTGTCATGCAGTTGCGATCAGTCTGCTGCAAGAGAAGATAGCATTCCTGACCCATGCTAGACATTTGTCTTGTTTGACCATACCACTGAGTCAACCTCATATGGTGATTGAACGTTGTACAACATGAAACCTATCAACGTCACGTCCGACACCTGTGTATGGCACACCACACAGTTGCCTACCACACAGTTGCCTATACGAAATGGATTAAATAACTACACACAGACATGATATCACTGATATACCCTTAGATGATGCAGAGGTGACAATTAATGTGTACGGATCATGTAGACAGAGTCCAACAGGAACGAATCAAGTAGGGTATGCAGTAGTTATTGATAATGAGATTGTAGACGGCCAAACCCTGCAGCATAACGTGTCTGCTCAAGCAGCAGAATAGATAGCTTTAACACGTGCTTGTACTGTAGTGGAAAACTGATGTGTGGACATATGTCCCGATAGTCAGTATGTTGTCTGTACAGTGCATGTTTATGAGCAGCAGTGGAAGAATACGGGAATGATAACATCCACCGGTAAACCGATTAATCATGCGCAATTGATCTTGAATGCATTAGACTCCATTCAGTTACCCACTAAAGTAGGTAATTGTAAATGTGCAAGTCATAGAAAGCAAGAGGATAACAGTAGGAAAGGTAAGGCATGAGCCCATGCATCTGCAAAACAAGCAGCCTCACAGTTGGAAAGTGTTTGTGTGAATGAGGAATGACAAACCTCAGACAGTTTAGATGTAGAAATGTTACAAACAATGCAAACATCAACTACGAAAGCAGAAAAGCCGACGTGGGTATGACGAGGAGCAATCCCTGAACACGGACTGCACATATCCACAGTGATAAAGCCAATATTAACGTCTAATGTATTCAGATATGCGGCTTTGTGGAGCCATGGGTAGAGACATGTCTCAACAGGGGACGGTACATTTGGTTAACAGAATACCCCTAACATACGGAATTACGAACCACATACAAACATCATGAGCAGCGTGTCACATTTGCAGTAGATATCATGCACAGGGAGCATTTAAACCGAAGGGAGTGAGTTTACCTACACCACCATAACTGTTCCGTACTATTTGTATGGAGTTCATACATCTGAATAAATGTGAAGGGAACAAATACTGTTTAGTGATTACACATATATATAATAATGGGTAGAAGCATTCCCAACCATGAATCCGGATGCAGCAGCAGTGGCAAAGGTGCCAGTACAATAAAGTATCCCTAGATCTGGCATGCTGTAAAGAAGCTACAGTGACAATAGAACACATGTAGTGAACCAGACAATCACGCAACCTGGGGGATTATTTTGTATTTCCATGAATGTAAATTGCATGTACAACCCACAGTCAGCATGACTGCTGGCCGTAAAGTGGGATCCCGAGAAATAAGTAGAGGAGGTTGGTGGGTGACATCCAGACGACTTACATGTGCTGTCTACCTCTAGCATTGCTGAGCATGACAACAGTTCCAAATGTAAAGTGCTGCACGCACTTCGAAGTAGTATGTGGAATGGCATATCATGTGCCAGAGTGGAAAGCTGTCATGCCTGCAGAGCCGGAGGTCGATGGCTCATTAGCAGGTGACATGAGAGGATTGTTAACCAATAACACTGTTCTTCAGTTAAAGTCTTTTACAGATAAAGAGCAAACGAAGACGGACGCATAGCTGACACCAGTATCCTGTGTGTATGTCACTGTTATCCAAAGAACATTATTGGCAAGTGGAAAGTGTGAAGGTCTGTACCAGCTCCTGTTGGCAACGCCTACTGCAGTAAAGTTTGCAGAGAGGTCGTCCTGGGTCCACCTCACATTTTTCAAACCCGTAAAGGATATCAAGTCTGATTGACATCTTGTAGCTGATATACCATAGAGCCTGAATCACCCAGGCAAGACTGTATAACAATACAAAGCAACCCCAAAGACATTTTTGTTTGCTGTCCTAATGGTTATACACCTATTAACCATGTTTGTGTTTACTTTACATTTGCTGGGACCTTACCTGCACATAACTACACGGATACAAATACTGATACGTGATGAACTGGCCACAGAGTGTCTTCCACACTTCAACAAATACCTAGGCATGACGTGTGTGCATATACAGACTATGAACACTTTAAATTGCTGTGTTTGTACTGCCATACGTACATCATATGGAGGACTTCCGATGCATGTTGTCCCCTTGGGGATAGATTGAGACTTGTGAATATTTACACTTTGATACAGGTTCTGTGAGATCACAGGGCAACGTGGCACTGTACTTACCTGTTACACAAAAAGGAATTGTATGTTATCATAAACATGATACAGTTTCAGTTTGTGGGAGTATTTGTAACATAACTGTGTCTTACGAATGTCATATAACAGCCAAAGATCACAGTACTACTTGTAGCACCATTCATTATTTGTATTGAAACATCATGAGAACAATGTGGAAGGATGTGCAGAAACATCCTGAATTGTATAAACAGTCCTCTGTTAGAGACAGGAAAATGTTACATGCAGAGGTAACCCGCATCAGTAGTAAAGTAGAATATTGTTATGTTGTTTGTGGGAAAAAGCATATCAATGGTTACCTGGGAATTGGTCCGGCAGTTGTTATTTGGGTTATCTGGCTCCAGTCACATGACATACTGCACAATTGCCTCTGGGTGCAAAACGTACTATAACACATATAGCTCGAAGAACTGGGAACACAGTCGAGAAACCTAGTAATCCAGTGGGTGAAATGGAAGCTGTTCTGACATTCCAGTCTTCTGCAAGAGATAAAGGAATACCGATTCATATGGACTTGTGTGACAGCGTCATAACCTGGGCTGGAACACTCCCAGCTTGTGGAGTAGTGAAATCAATCAGGGAACAGAGGAAGTTATCAAAACCTGTCGGAGGGATGATGAATGTGACTTTCCACTCTTGAACTTGTGACTGATGAACTGGATGCAATGAGAACTGTTGTGTCACAAAATGTAATAGCGCACGACTGCACCGTGGCGCCGAGAATTGGTACGTGCGCGCTTATTAAAGAAGATTGCTGTGTCCAACTACCACATGAAAAGACCAAAATCAATGCCCACCTAGAGGTAATACAGCAGGTGTCATCCATGGCGGAACCAGGCCCAAACCCACTGACGAACCATTTCCACAAACCATTTGGTGGATGGGGTCAGTCATACTGAATATCATGATTGCCATTTGTGTTGTTCTGCTCATATTGGGAGCATGTGTCTATTGCAGGATACTTTGCATGTAAGTATTAGTCAGGGACTCTGGCGACATATCTGTACCCGAGACTATGTATCAAGACCTGTAGTGGTATTTGTCAATAGAAAATGCAATCCTTCTTGAAATGTACAACAAATTACTTGCCTAGTTAAACGTTCCAGAGAGGAAGAGGCTAGGGAATGAAATAATGTTGTATATGTTTCTGGATAGAATAGAAGCAATCAAAGGAGGGAGAATGTTAGCAAAATACATATTTAAACATATAATTGACGTGCAACTTTAGAAGCAAATAGTGTATAATGCATATTATTCTATCTTACAATATGGCAGTAGAGCTTATCATGCATGTAATTGCCTGTAGTGTAGCTGCAGTGTGATTGAACCCTGACCCTAGCAGTAACCAGTGCAGCAGGTGTATGTCATTCAGCATTAGTCATCTGCTCGGTTAGAGAATAATACATGTATGTACAGGTATATCTGTCATCCTTCCACTGAGGAGGATAGGCTTGTGAGCTGTAACACAGAGTACAGCTGCTCAGCAAAGAGACAAAGGAACCTAGTAGGAAATGGAGTGAGGACCGGATCTGAACAGTGTTGGAACCGTGACAGAGCAGAATTTACCGAAGTACAGTCTAAGTGAATATGTGGCTCGCAAGGTTGTGCTATCCTCATGGGAAAACATTTAATAAGCATTACCTGAGCACTGTTGTAGGAATACAACGTTGTGGACTCTAGCAATGTAAATGCCTTGTGACTGACCACATCATTAATGTGTGCAAAAGATGATAATATACACAATGCTCATACAGATGTAACATGTATAGAGTACAACAAATGTCTACACTTTTACTGCATAGTTCTTTGCCTCCTGCTGCACAGTAGTAAAACGTTATTAATCTCAGCTTCCTGTGTTATTGACTGTCATTTTGAAAATATGAATGAGTGTTACAGTTTGATTTAAACAACTTAATTGACAGATGTGTACGTTCCAGCATGGGAATAGGTCAAGCCAACCATCACAATGTCCATGTGTACCACATACAAACAGCCAGTAACACGCAGTAGTAGTGCATGAAGGCGACTGTGGGAATAGTACAGGACATATGGCAGGTGCCAAGTGCAGATGCATGACACAAACCCCAGGATGGGTGTCCCTGCAAAGAGGAACATGTGCCAACCACAACTCCCACAGATGTACCGGCAATAAAAACACATGGCAAACACACAGAAACACTACTGTCCAACACACGACTGCAACGGAGCCTGGTCAAACACCAACATGAAGCATGCACAAACAGGGACTTGTGTAATGTTTGCCTTAACACCCCCCCCATAGGCCAAAGAAGAATAGAATGGACATATGCATGTAATGTTGTGAAGGATGTGTGGTAGTCCTCAGTATCACAGTGTTAGGGACACAGATACACTGTCATCAACTGTGACGTATGTGCACTGTACACAGCATACCTGCATGTAATACAGAGGACAATCATGTGCCACAGAAATATACACTGGAGAAAGAGTATAGGGGATAGACAATTGTAAATGTGACAAACTATGAATATAGGTTCATATGACCATAGGTACAGGGTAGGCCATCGTCCCAGGTTCAGCCATAACACTACACCATAGTTAGGATGACTTTGCCAACCTTCTGTGCTTCAGATAAAATACTCATGATTTTGCTGTACCTCCGTCAAGCAGTGATAATGATGTAATCCCTGGCATATACCTGCAATTCTCCATCCAATGGACAACATACCTGCGAACAAGGCTAGGAAGGATCTCTGTCTCACATGTACTGTGATGTAGATCCACAGCATTATGAGTGTCTGGGTGATATATGTGTCACTCAAACACATCCCATTAATGACCGTGACAAGGTAAATGTCACCTGCCCTAGTGGTTCTGGGGGATGCAGATACAGTAGGTGAAGCATACACATGACATATGGGTTGACATGGCCTCGTATGTCAGGCACAGGTCAACACTAAACAGCAGGTATGTGACAATGTGGCAGGGGTCCTACAAGTGGGGCAGCATTACACAAAATGATGTCATCCTGCATCTGTACAACAATTAACCTATGAGGGCTTCCCAGCTGCTGTAGGTGTGTGGTCAGATACAGTCTGAATGGGGCAATGTAGTAAATCATAGGTGTAACATGTAATGGGTACAAGGAGACAATGACCTAGCCTGATGTAGATGTGAATCCCTGCACAAACAGGTGGGCAATGTAGAAGTCCCACACAACCACGATAGCAACGTGTGTGTTGAATGAATGGTGACCGACAAACTCTGTCCCCTGATCCCTGGTAATCACCCCTGTGCTGAGTGGACAGCCACCTGTATGCTGGACAGGGGTGACCTAGTAGTTCTCCACAGGTATGATGTTGCATTACTTAGCATTTAGCTGTGGGACATGTCCCTGACAGCAGATATGCATATCTGGGAGGCCCCTTCGAAGGATATCTGTGTCAGATGTCCGTCCCACTATGGCACCTGTTTTGCAGTCATCTATAAACAATGTTGCCCACAAAACCCCTGTGTGTGCCTGTACCGTGGAAATGTAGATGTATGACAGGAGTGGACCCACGGAAGGGCCCCATGGGACACCACTTGCGACAGGCAGTAGGTCTGACACGCTGCCAGCAACTATGACTGTGTGGGTTGTGTCGTATAGACAGTTTCCAACACATTCTGTGATGTACGTGTCCACATCCCAGCCAATGGGTTTATCAACGATACTTGAGGGGGGTAATGTGATGAAGGCCTTTGCCAGGTCGAGGTAGGCTGTATGGACTGCAACACCCCCATCAATGGCCTCGGTGACTGTCCTGAAAATTTCACCCATGCCTTAAAGGCATGAACCGCCCCTGAACAAGACAAACCGTGTTGGATGCAAAGTATGTATGTCCCCTATGCACTCATATACGAGCCGCAGTACGATCCCTCCCCATGTCTTTGCAGATAGGTCTCCTCATGGTAATGGGACAGTAATAACCAGGCTCAGTGGAGGCATTGGCCCTGTGACGTGGGACTACAGCTGCCATGCGACACAACCTGGGTACCTTACCTGAGGTGAGGCTACAAAGAAATAGCTGTCCTAACTGTGGGTCTAATACCTCAATGAGATAGTGGAGTACACATTGGGGTCACCAGCTGGTCTCATGGATGCTATGTCCACTACCCTGGAGAGAGCATGTCCCACCTGTGTGTCACAGAACATTTGTTGACCACAAACTGCTGGTACAGACATCTCCTCATGTGTGAGGGAGGGTGTGGAGATGTCCATACTGGACTTGTCAGCCTGTTTGTTGGCAATGTGTGTATGTTGAGTAAACTCCACCTCTTTGTGAACCCAGTCAGAGCATATGTGGGAGTGACCTCCCAGGTGTTGAGCATAGCAACTGATGGTGGTATGATTGTCAGCCAGGTCCATGTAGGTATATCTGTGGAATGTGCCCTGGACCATGGCACGACAGTGTGTAACTCTACACATATGATGACCAAGGGTGTCATACCTCACAAGGTGTCTGCTCCACCTTGTAGTAGCCACCTCCTCGTGTTGTACATCCTGTGTATGGCTGGGGTACACCACACTGGATGCTTGGCATTGGTACAATGAACCACAGTTGGTTAAGTGAATGCCAGGTTCATGCAGTCCTGTAGGTACTGGTAGATGGCAAATGTGATTGATGCAGTGGCTGCAGTACTGTCGACCACTGGCTCAGGGTCCTTAAAGGAGACCACAGTAGTGTGCAGAATTGTGTAGTCTGCCTCTGAGCAAGCAATGTGTATGGTAACTGGCAACACTCGCAGCAACGGATGCCAATAGCAGAAGCCAATGTCCAAATAACATAGATTAACTTCTGCATGATAATATGTCTTATCATACATGTATTGACACGTGTGTGCTAATTACAATTGCAAATGGCCGGTAAGACTGGCCTAAAGTTCCCGTGATGTACACAGTCTGGAGGTGTTGTTCCGATAATAAAGTGGCAATACCACCCAATCGTGACCGCTGGGTATGAAAGTGGTTGCTAACCTGCAACATTGGATGTACACCATTGGGTTCTGGTGTCGGAAGACATGGTTCCTGTAGCACTACACAGTATGGGTAGACAAGCAGACATCCGCGATTGCTGAACACACAGCATCAGTGAAACCCACTGCTCACAAGGACACAGTCCGACAAGCTCTACACTTTACATATGCACAGTGGTGTCCATTGTAGGACCCAAAAATTGTCTAAAGACAGGAATGCTGCCTTATTTCAACACCTAACGGAACTCATTGTCGTCACAGGTACACATATGCACCGCAAGCGTGTTTAATGTTGCTGATAGCTGTCCATGTAATGCAGCACAGATGCACAGAAATACCCAGGGTACCGGGTCCATAGAACTGCGTCCACATCACAGTCCCGCACACATGACGGATGTGTAATGGGTACTGTCAATTGTTGCAGTCAAGGGATTCTGGGTATGTAGACTCTGGGCTCGGTGTTGTTTCGCAGGCAATCCTTTGTCCCGCCCCGTGGGAGGGATGTGTGCGTAGCACCTGCCTTACTCTCCGCTAATAATGCAAACCATCCACTGGAGAATGCTAAATGCAGGTGTGGAATGTGTACAGCCCTATACTAGTGTCCAGTAGGCAATTCTCATGGATGGACACCCGTATGGCCAAGATGGCACCCACAACTGCAAACCCGGGTAAATTACATAGCCGCGGTAAGGCATAACACAGGAAATACACATAGGGACTACAGTTGACATTCCACATATAAAGCCGGACTGTCGTGCCAACACCGGCGTACACAGCACTCAATCTGCCAGCAACAGAATGAGGAGCACCCGCTACCGTACAGCGGAACAGATGTGCGACCTGTGGAACACATACTAATGGCACACACACAACGTCAAGTAGGATATGTAAACTATGGCATTCCCACCTATGAAGACAACATGGTTAAATGAAAACATAGGTAATCAACATGTTCCAGTGGTGTTATATTGGAAATACGGTGACGGATATGTCCCATTGGGATGTCTGAGGTTTATATGAAGCAGTTGCTAACCAGCATCTTTGGATGTATGTCATTTGTTCACAGTACTAAATCACCTGGTTATGTAGCACCATGTAGACTGGGTAGTGAAACAGACATCCGCGATTGGGGAACATACACCAGCAGTGAAAAGCACTGGGCAGGTGGACACAGTCCAGCAACATCTAACTTGACATATGCACATCGGTGTCCATTGTAGGACCCAAAAATTCCATTCATGGAATGCCTGCTAGCTTCCTGCATTACTCACGTGATCTCATTGTCGTCACCACGTCACAGGTACACATATGCACCGCAAGCGTGTTCAATGTTGATGATAGCTGTCCATGAAATGCAGCACACATGCACAGAAATACCCAGGGTGCCATGTCCATAGAACTGCGTCCACATCACAGTCCCGCACACATGAAGGATGTGTAATGGGTACTGTCGACTGTTGCAGTCAAGGGAGTCTGGGTATGTAGAATCTGGCCTCGGTGTTGTTTCACAGGCAATCCTTTGTCCCGCCCCGTGGGAGGGATGTGTGCGTAGCACCTGCCTTACTCTCCGCTAATAATGCAAACCATCTACCGGAGATTGCAAAATGCAGGTGTGAAATGTGTACAGCCGTATACCAGTGTCCAGTAGGCAATTCACATGGATGGACAAGCGTATGACTAAGATGGCACCCATAACTGCAAACCCGGTGGAATTACACTGCCGTAGTAAGGCATTACACAAGTAATACACATAGGGACTACACTTGACATTCCCCATACAACAAACACAGACAACCAGCCGATGAAGTCCAAAGCAAAGACGAGGTACTGTAGACACCGTCAGTGACCACTCAGAGCACACCAGTAATTAAATGCAGTCACCATAGTTTACTGAAGCTCTTTTCGTCTGCTTCATAAGCAGACTTATTCAGAATACATACAATGCAGTCCAACCTACTACATGTAAAACCCTTAATTGGTCAGTAAATTAGATGTGCTAGGTATTACTTACATGCCTTAAAGGCAAACAAGCAAACAAACTTTACTTGGGTTACAGATTCCACACAGTGAGGACATCAGACATTGCTTCGAAAGGTACATTCTTCATAGAGAAATAGAAATATATATATATGAAAGATGAACCAACATAATGTTTTCCAAATGTCTGACTGTGTAAGCTACATATATATGTTCTACGGACTGTGCCAATATATTAAAAGAACTGCAGACACCTAGTAATATAAATGAACCATAATATACACAGATAAACCGTATGATTATGACTAATGTAAAATAGACCAACGAAATGTAAAGATTCACAATGTGGTAATGTAAATATTCATTTAGAAGGTTACTTAAATAAATCAATTCAGACATCCATGTCAAAATACTAACAGAAGGCCAGCGAGGTGCCTGCCCTCACATGTACTGGGATGTTGTTCCACAGCATAGTGAGTGTCTGGGTGATGAATCTGTCCCACCAACACGTTCTATTAATGACAGTGTCAAGGTGTACGTCACCTGCCCTTGTGGTTCTGAGGATCTAACTTCTTTAGGTGAAGCATACTCATCAGATCTGGGTTCGACATGGCCTTGTATGCCAGGCACAGGTCACCTCTGTGCAAGTGGTATGCAATTGTATACATCTGTAATTCTTTCAGTTGGTCAGTATAACACATATTCCTGAGACCCTGCATCTGTTTGTCGATGAACTGTTGGTGCCTTTCCAGCTGCTGCAGGTGTCGGGTCACATACATTCTGAACGGGGCAGTGTACCCAATCATAGGTCTAATGAGTGATGAGTACAAGGGGACAATGACCTCCCCTGATCTAGATGTGAATCCCTTCATGATGATGTGGGCAATGTGGAAGGTCTACCTAACTACGTTAGCAACGTGTGTGTCTAACGAACGGTTAACAACAACCCGGGTCCCCAGATCCCTGGTAACTCCCTCTGTGCTCAGTGGATTGCCACCTATATGATAGCTAGGGGTAACCTTGTTCTTCCCGAAGGGTATGACTATGCATTTCCTGGCATGTAGCTGTAGGCCATGTCTCAGGCACCACTTCTCCCCATCTGTGAGGCACTCCTGAAGGATATCTGTGTCAGATGTGTGTCTGACTATGGCACCCAGTTTGCAGTCATCTGCAAACATTGTCACCCATAACCCCCCTGTGTTTGCTTGTACTTTGGAAACGTAGATGCTGAAAATAGTGGACCCAGGACTGGGCCCCATGGGACACCGCTTGTGACTGGCTGTGAGTATGACATGGCGCCAGCAACTATGACCATGTGTGTTCTGTGACTTAGCCAGTTTGCAACCCATATGGCGATGTATGGATATACGTTCAAGATGACGGGTTTATCACTGATACCCGAGGGTTGTATTGTGTCGAAGGCCTTTGCCAGGTTGAGGTAGGCTGTATGGACTGCTTTACCCCATCAATGGCCTTGGTGACTGATCCTACAAAGTCAAACACGTGTAAAAGGCATGATCTGACTTTGACCAAGCTAAACTGGGTTGTATCCAAAGTATGCGAGTCCCCTATGTCTTTATCTATGAGTTCCATTATGATCCCTCTCCATGGCTTTGCAGATAAGGCTTGTCAAGCTAATGGGATGGTAATAACCAGGGTCAGTGGAGGCACCATCTATGTGAAGTGTGACTACAGTCGCCTTGTGCTACTACTCGGCACGTATCCTGAGGTGAGGCTAAGATTAAACAGCTGTCCTAAGTGTGGGTTTAATTCCCCATAGAGTTCATGGAGTACACAGCTGGGACACCATCTGGTCCCATGGATGCTGTGTTGACTGCCTTGGAGACAGCATTTCCAACTGTGTGTTACAGATGTTCCAGGAACAACAAGACTCAGGTATAGATAACTCTCCATGTGGGGGAGGGGAAAAAATGTTAGCACTGAACATGTCAGCCAGTATGCTGGCAATGTGTGCAGGTTCAGTCATCTTCACATCATTGCGAACCTGGTTTGAGCATATCTGGGAGTGTCCTCCCAGGTGTCCAACATAGCTAAAGAAGGACTTATGAATGTCTGTTGAGTCCTTGTTAATTTCTCTGTTGAAGTTCCCCAGGAGGATTTCATGACAGCTTGTAGTTCTTCACATATAATGAGCAACGCTGTCTTACCTTCCAAGTATTCCGCTTTTAACTTGTACTATCTACCTCCTGTCGTTGTAGAGCTAGTTCATGGCTGGGGTCCACCAGACTGCATGCTTGTCTGTGGTACAAAGAGTCTCAGTTTTGTATGGGATTGCCTGATCCATGCAGTCCTGTAGGTGCTGGTGGAAGGCATATGTACGTGATTCACCGGTTTGAGTGATGTTCACCACTGGCTCAGGGGCCTTAAAGGAGACCACAGTAGTGTTCAGAAGTGTGAAATCGGCTTTTGAGAAAGGCATATGTATGGTAACCGGCACCACTGTACACATGGAACATTATGGCAATACACCACGGCTGGATGTGGGTAATGCTGGACATACCCACGGCAGACGTGGCGCGTTCCCAAGTCCGATGCCCGAGGGACCACACACATAGCCGGCCTCAGGCATAGGCCAAGTAGGCAGCCGTCTAGGGCGTTGCTCTACTCGGGGCACCTTTCCAGACATTGTTTGGTGTAGGTAGACCAGGAGGGGGGTAGCGGGTGATGTTGCGGTGGCAACTTCTGCCTAGGGCACCACTTAACCTAAGGCCACTCTTCCCATGGGTAATACAGCAGTACCCACACCCAGACGCGGGTCATTGCTAGTATGGCATATCATCTATGGCAAGAAACCATATATTCCCAGACATAATGGCACAGCATAATGCCTGTCCGCCGCCCAAACGCAGACATACGTCACCCGCGGCAGTGCGGACGTACTGCGTGAGATGTCCGTTACCAATGTCGACATTGTCTCGCTTTGTGAAACAAACTCCACATAGCGATTCAATACTAAACAGTGACGGAGAACCCGAGGTCCCCGTGGCTGAGCTGTTCAACCTGTACCGCCATGTTAAATGTGTGCACAGCGGAACCGCCCAAACCAAGCAACGGACATGTCTGTGGCTCAGTGAAAGTCACGCAATGGTAAACCCATGTAATATTGCGACACAGGTCATACATACCGAGGGTTAGTAATGGAAATAGGTACGTCGACCAGACCGTGTGCAATTAGTATAACAAGATCTACAACGGGTACACCGCCAATCGAGCACGGTTATGAATAATTGGGCGGGGTGACATGGTACCATAGACACGGACAAAACGTGCCCATGTGACTCATCTAACATTCGTACACGGTCAGGGCAGTTCCGTACACTGGGCGGACAAGACCAAACCCAAAGCACCACAGCAGCACCCTGACAATCAAAGGCCTGTATGCGTAGGGGATATAAGCACCTGTCATCTGAACATCCCTGTGGTCACGACATATGCATCTTGGGCCATGAGCGAGGGGGAATAAGGAATGTTTAACATGCAGTACCGCACCTTTCCCAGCAGGAGAATGGATGCCTGTGACGTGCGTGACTGCGGGGGGGGGGATATGTAAATGTACTTAAGTACCATGGGTATGCATATTAATGACACCGAACAGCTAACATGTAGTGGTCACAGTAACTGGCAAACGTGAATGCAGTCACGTTTGAATTACGACTATGGAACATATAGATGTGAACGTGTACGTAATGCGTCCATGCTGCAAAGACTGTTACATGTATAAAGTTGTAAGTGCATTCTGCACACGTCCGTCAACCGGATCAGACATATGTTTAAAAA
>NC_056737.1:342048166-342080666 GCF_019279795.1 Protopterus annectens
CATGGTGCAATACCGCACACAGTGTGATTAGCATACCTACGCTGGGCGGCGCAGGTCGGCGCCGCGCCGGTAGTGCACGTGGGATTGCTTCATACCTGAATCGCTCGGTGGCCATATTTGGCTTTATAACGCCGACGCTATGCTGGCGCCTGGCGCAAGGTTCATGAATCCCGGGGATGATGTCACAAATAACATCAAGTGCTTAATTAATGGATAAATTTCTATAAAACTATATACATTTATTTAACTTTGTTTAAAATTATTTAAATAAAACCTCACAGCTAAGGTTTAAATTCTTAAAGTTACAGCTAGACATACTTATATGTTAGTAATAAAAAAATGATCAATAACACCAGCTTAAATGTTTAAAAACAAAATTGCATTGACAAAATAAAATAGAGTAAATCATACACAATTTATTTTATAAGAGAAAGGGTGAATATTATATCTAAAAACACCAAAGTTTATAACATTAATTTAAAATATTTGACTGTATAAAAACTTAAGCACTTAAATTTCAGTGAAACTATGTAACCAGCTTCCTAGCAAGTGATTTTATTTTCAACAAGCATTTAATAGACAAAGCCTTATTCAGCCCTGGTAATATGTGGGCTGAAGTGCCACAAAAATTGTCCCATACATACCTCTCCAGTTCACACATGTGTCTTCTTGAGACACTTTATTTAGTCCAACTGGCTATACAACATGATTGCATTATTGTCACCCCTCATTGTGGAGGTGGCAGTCCAAATTCAATTAATATTCTGCACATATTTTCAGTTTACACTGTTAAAGAAATGGATAGCTATGGTTCTTTCCTACCTCCCTCCTGCACATGCCTGTATTGCTTTCCCTTTGTTCTTCCCCTGCTTACTCCCAATTTTGCCTTTTTCCTATCTGCTCCAAAATCACACACAACACACATAAGCACCTGAAAAAGGAATGGAGCCCTTCACTTTTTTTGTCTCTTTGTTTGCACTGAGTTTTGCATCATGTGCCAATGTGCAGTGATGGTGAGCTGTGGTATAATGCTGCGGTTATCTCCAAGCAATACTGCTTAACCATGATGTGCTATGCCAACACATAGAAACACGTACTGTAAAGAATTCATGTCATTGCATTATCACTGTTTATTTAAAAGTCTTTAAAAATATTAGATGCACCTGGATTCAAACCCAGTATCATCTGGGCGCAAAAAGAAATGTGTCAATGAATTTACACCTGCTGCCACAGAGTCAATTAAGCAGCAGGTGTGTTTCATAGACTCAGTACTAACTCTCAGACTTTTCGCAATGTGGCTCACATTTGCATGCTGCTAAACTATGCACAAAGATGGAAAGTATTGAAAATATGTATCTGGTATATGCAAACACTTTGCCAACCATCAATCAAACCTGCTACTCACTGCAATATGGAGAAGTAAATATTATTATGTATTACTGCTGTTTACTGTAAATTTCCTGTCTAGGACATGAAATTACACATGAAAACATAACAAACTGAAGGCCCTATTTAACAATATTTCACATACTTACAATACAGCTATGTGTTGCCTTCCCCCAAGCACTGCAACCTAGGTGCCTCAGTATTTTTCCACACATATATCACTTATACTACAGGTATTAATATCAAATGTTGTGTGATATGCAATGCACATCAATCTGGTAACATGCAGAACAAGAACTATTGACCCATAAGCCTAAAGAGCCACATCTGCAAAGCTAGGGAAGGGATCAGCATGGACCTTATCCATAGGGACATAGGTGACCTTCAACACACTTGAACTAACCCATTTAGATTTTGTCAAGGGTAGATCTTGCTTATTAAACATTGTGGATTTCTTTGATAATAACCCCAAAGACGGGAATGGGGAATAACAGGACAAACTGCTATGTTGTTTTATCCAAGGCCTTTGAAACTATCCCCCATTCAGGCATCATAGAGAAACTCTCCCATCTGAGGAATAATCCATACATTACTAGATGGATAGCCAACTGGCTCACTGACATAATAAATAACAACCAAAACTGAGAAAAACACACTTTATAATAGCAAAGATTTTGGATAAAATCCTTCCTCAATACTAATACAAACAAGTCTAAAAAACAAATGGTTTAAATACAGGTCACTGAAGTCACATGACCAGCAGTCCAAAAATCATGTGACCACAAGTATATAAAACAAATCATTACAATTAGAAAAATTAGAAAAAACATTAAAAAAAACATAACATTATTGCAACCTAGTATGTTGCAATTTAACAAGAACAAGTTTCAAGGTAATCATATTATTTAAACCTGGGAAATGGTCAGAGTTCAACCTAAGAATCCATTCATACTCTTTTAATTCAAGTAAATTACCACTATCACCACCTCTGGCAGGAGGCCGTATTACATCAATAACTCTAAAAGAGAATCTATGCTCAATACCTGAATCAACTATGTGCTTATACAAGGCATTACTGTCAATGGCCCTTCTAATCTTCGATTTGTGTTCAATGATGCGTTCTTTTAGCTTTCTAGTGGTCTTACCCACATAAAATGCAGTACATTTAACACAATTAGCTAAGTACACCACATTAGATGTAACACAAGTGGTAGAAAAATTAAACTGATAAACTTTACCACTAATAGGATGTTTGAACTTATCACTGCAACCAACCACAATATCAGAACAGCAGGAACAATTCAAACAACCATACGTACCGGGCTTAGTGCTAAAAGTCCTCTCTACAGGCCTGAAAAAATCTTTGTAACATAACATATTCTTCAAGGACTTCATATTTCTATATGAGAAAAAAGGCCTGTCACCAAGAATGTCTTTAATCTCACTAGAGGCCATTAGTACAACCCAATTCCTCTGTATTATTTGTTTTACAAAACAAGTCAAGGTATTATAACTAGTAAGACACCTAGTGCATACTTTTGAACATTCTAGGTTAACAGAACCAACATCATCCCCAAGAAAAATCGGCTTCAATATTGTCTTCCTATTAACTAAAACTTTATTTTTTAAATCTAAAACTAGTTTAGAATCATAACCACTATCCAGAAACTCTTTGGACATCTCATCCAACTGTAAATTAAATATAGCATCATCAGTATTTAATCTACTAACTCTATTAAACTGTGAAGTAACAATCCCCTTAAAGACATGTGGGGCATGCATGCTGGAATAATTAATGAATCTATCAGAGTTTATCTCCTTTTTGTGAATACTGGTATGGATAGAACCCTCACAAAGTTGTATCTTAACATCCAAGAAATTAATCTCACTGACATAATGCACACTGTCAAAGTTGGGAACTGCACCTCCACCACTAAACCACTTACCAGTGGAATACCACAAGGATCAATGCTGGACCCACAGCTGTTTGGAAACTATTTTCTGAAGTTCAGGCAAAGGTATATGACCTGTGGCTTACCAGGTTTGCAGATGACTGTCAACTGGACGCAGACATGTAGAGTCCCCCAACTACGTTAACATATTACAGGAGGGGCTGACTCAGACAAATGATTGGTGCCAAACTCATGGGCTGAACTTTAAAGCAAAAAATGCCTCATTGCTGCCTTTGCCAGTGAAGTACCCCTGCTAACTATGACATAAACACAGTGTTGCGAGACTCGAGAACACATGTTGATAGCAATCTGCTTTTATATCATGTTATCGAAAGATGAAAATAGCGAACGCTATTTCATCAGCCTCAAAACATCTAAACATGAAAATATCGAATATTCAGAACAGAGAATTTTTTCCCATGGAAAAAATTTGCTGCTCTGAAACACATGCACACAACACAAGCACATCAAACAAACAGCAACCACACACATACACTTAAATTCCTACATCTAACGCTACACTAAACTAAACATACACTACTATCTACCCACTTACCTTAACCCAAACCCTAACCCTAAGGTCCGTCACTATTGCACACTCATCTAACCCGCAGCCCTAACCCTAACTCACTTAAACCGTCCCTAACTTTAAAGTCTGTCACTATCGCACATATGCCTAAGAATTGCGAAGCCACAGAAATGGCCCGAGGAAAGAATTTGCTGTTCTGCAGCTTCGCTATTCATAGCATTCGCTGAATAATGTTCAATATCATAACATTTGAAGTTTTAATAGTTCAATGCTCTGATATAGACACAGCAATCTACACTTCAATCACTATGTGTCCATAGTAGTGAGACATGCATTCTACATTGCACACCTCATAAATAAGGCCATCACATCCAAGACCAGGGAGGTCATAGGCCTGCTGTACGCTACTCTTATCAGACCACAATTGAGTACAATGCTCCCTTCTGTTGGTACCTCACCAGACACCTGCAGCAAATGGAGAAAACACGGAGGTTTATGACTGAAAGAATCCAGACCCTTAATAACATGACAAACATGGAAAGACTGAAAAACCTGTCACTGTACTCAGTACCATGCAGGCTGTTGAGAGGTGACCTATGCCTTGCTTACAGAGCAGTCTCAGACCCTGCCCTTCTGGAAATGCTGGATGTCTGGAAATCAAATGGGACAAGAAAAACTTGCTCCAGGGATCTCAACCTAAACTGTGACATAAATAAAACATGCTGAGGAGACAGCTATATCTCCCAGCGATTGCCATGCCTCTGTAATATGCTCCCACTGCATGTGAAGCAGTGCTCCTCAATGACCCTATTCAAGCTCAACCTTGACAACTGGATTGATGATTCTAAATTCATCCCTGGGGTGGCACCTATGTCCCTCATGAGCAAGGCCAGTCAGTGCTGATCAGAAAATCTCTCTGCTAACAACAGCCATCTAGCTATGCTCAGTAAGGGTACTTCTGTTTTTATATGGCTATGCTTGTAAACACTCTAAGGCCATTAGGCTAGTAACCTCCTTTGAAGCTATGAACCTATGCAGGTCTCCCAACATCATCTCTCCAACATTCCCCGCTGATGTCATCCAAAATAATCTGACCTGTAATCTTGTAAAAGTCAGACTTGTGCTGTCGTACTTGCATAAAGTACTGAGTTCTGTAGTCTGTGTACTTAGATAGGTAGGGGTTCTGTTATCACTGCAGTCAACTGTGTGTGTGGTGTGTGTGTGTGTGTGTGTGTGTGTGTGTGTGTGTGTGTGTGTGTGTGTGTGTGTGTCTAGCCCAAAGAGCAGAAGTGTGTATCTTACCGTTACTGCTCCATTCCCATGGATTGACAGTATTTTGATAGTTGCTCATGCTTACACATCCATTTCATGCAAGCCTCCCAACATCTTCTCTCCAGCATGCCCTGCTGATGTCATCCACTAGAAGTTGATCTGCAGTCTTGTAAAAGTCAGACTTGTGCCATGGCACTTGAGTGAAGTATTGAGTTCTGTAGTCTGTGTACTTAGGGGTTCTATTCTCACTGCAGTTAACTGTGTGTGTGTGTGTGTGTGTGTGTGTGTGTGTGTGTGTGTTTGTGCTCTTGCTTGACATTACAGACAGCCTTTTACACCAGCATGTGGGTAACTGGTATTACCATATTCTCCTCAACAGATAATGTTGATGTCATCAGCTATATCTGCTTTGTGGATATGCACTATTCCCACCAGGGCAGGGTCAGAGACTGGCTTGGAGGCCAGGCAGAAGTCATATCATCCTGTACGATACAGATTACAGTGATATGGCTTTCAGTCTAGCCACATATATCATGGCATGGTTTGTAGACCATGTGTTTTCTTGGTAAGAAACCCCTGTGCTCTCTCCAGCTGCTGCATGTGTCTGGTGATGTCAATGCAAAAGAGAGCATTATACTCTATTAGCGTTCTGATGAAGTTCAAGTACAGTGCTGTCATGCAATCCTAAGATCTGAATATGATGGTCTTACTCATGATATGCACAACATAGGCTTTCAGTACCACTGTGGGCACTTGGTGGTCGAAGTTCAGATTTCTCTCTACATGTTCCCAGTGCTTGCATCACTGGGTTTCATCATAGCAGGACTCATGTCAAAATTAGCATGGAATTCTACTTTTTAGAAGGACAAAATAAAGACACATTTCTGCATTTATTTGTAGACCATGCGGCCTTGTCATCAATCATTTGTCAGTGTTAGCCCCTCCTGTAGTATGTTATCATCATAGGTGGACTCAGTGATTGCACCCAGTATGCAAGAATCAACAAATATAGTAAGCCAAAGGCCATATAGTTTAGCCTGAACTGTCAAGAAATAGATGCCAAACAGTAAAGGGCCATGCACAGATCCCTGGGGTACATTGATGGTGACAGCTGTACTGGTATAGGTTGATTTATCAACTTTCACAGTATGTGTTCTGTCAGTGAGCCAGTTGGTTACTCATCTAGTGACATGAGGTTTAATCCCCAGCTGAGAGACTTTCTGAACGATTCCTGCACAGGGGATTGTGTTCAGACCCTACGCCAGTTGAAGATAGCCACTATGCACCATCCTATCTACATCTAGGCCAATCATATAGAATTAATGGACTGTGACAACATCACAGATCACCTATCATGACTCATCACATACACCTTCCTGACAAAGTTTAATACACACTTCAACACACTGTCCACACAGACTATGTTGCTGTAGAAGGGTGTTTTTAACATGCATCCATGTGGGTTGGGGTTCAGCACCCGATGCATGCATGTATCGACACATCTTGGCTCTCTTTATCTGTGAGCTAGACCAGCATGTCATCTTGGACCTTTTCTGAATGGACACTAGTGATATCCCAGCTGTATGCAGCAGACCAGTGTGAGTTAATAATGCTATATCATGTCTGTTACATCTGTTAGATGTCCTCAAAGAGATCATTGATGACATGCATGATGACAACACTATCATTCTTTTGAACTTGACAAGCCCGAGGCATTTAACACAAATCCACACTGAGGAATTCATTCAACATTGTTAGATGTGGCCATATACATCTATATCACCAAGTGGGTAAACCAGTGTATAAAACTAGAAAAAATAATTCTCCAAAACCATCAATTTATTATAAAACATTTTTTACTTCTTTGGTCCAATTTTGTCTGTTTAGGCAGATTTTTACTTCTTTTTAAACCAGTGTATCATATACATGGCATCTAAATATGTTGACGTGTGTGAAGTGACCTATATCTCTTGTCCAGTAATCATGTTCATACATCAGGGCTGTCTGATAGACCCCCTTCCTGTCCATTATTTAAGTAATGGACATCACAGATGACATACACATCCTGTGTCAAACAACTGTGTGAAGGACTACAGATTGTGGACAATGACTGACTCCATCTGTTATATTAGTATAATACAGACAGCATCAACACACACCAAAGACTGCTGCCACGGCCATGACAGCACCTGCAATGACAAGACAACATGGGGAGATTTATTACACCAGGAAAACAAACACACAACCCAAGTATAATGTGGATATCGCAGCCTGTAATCAGACCACTAGGTATGTGACCTGTGTCCTGGGGTAGATGGTAAGTGAAATATCCACCAGCATGGGGTCACAGTGCTGACTAAACCCTTGTATGTAACAGAAGTACCGCGTATGTGAAAGACATTCACATCAGAGTCCATAATACCTCCATAGTTCCCTGCCTTCATCACGCCAATACCTGAGTACAATGCACCCTTCTTCATGTACCTCCCGACATATCTTTCGCTGATGTGTAACTGAAGTATATCACCTTTGTCAACGTTCGCTGTCACACAGCTTATTGGCCATACCTAGGTATTCTTTTTGTGGCATAAACATTACTCTCTGATGGTGCAGAACCCCCATCAAGTTGTTACGCGAGATGCATGTGTGCTACCTGTTCTGGTGATGTACACAGTACATAGACAGGTGTTTGACAACATTAATGGCATGTATGCCATGTATACCAGTCTACTAGCCTGTATTGGTCATAATGTTGCATACAGGTATAGCAGTGTCCCTCCTAACACCTCCAGCAGATGTTATATTGCCAGTAAAGTGTGCGTGATTACCCTCATAGAGTGTGGATGTATCATAATAGTTGTACAAGCGTGATTGTGCAGAATCATTTCTTATCACTCTAAATCACATACGTTATGTCTGAGGCATGGGATTACTGGTGGTATTATTTTGATATTGTCCATGATTGTGGTTGCATTTTTTAGTGTTGTCCATGAGCCTTTACCTGTGTCCCACTTACTGGAGACCTCTGCTGAGATTACACTCATATTCAGGCAAATCAGTTTGCACAGCTTCACAACATGCACCCTACCCCAATTGTATGTCAGATCCCTGATAGATGTCCTCTGCATTATTCATGTAAGGATGATTATCTCACACAGACATCTTCCCCATTGTTATGTCACATTGTGTGACAGTCACATAATCCACATTTTCACTGTGCAGTGTCCCTACTATACCATATTGATATGAGAGTGGTTTTGCTGCTACAACCATCATCCATTGACATGCCCTCATCTGCTGTTCATTAGGTTCTCTCACCTGTCCTCTTTCCCTGTATTCATTCCTATAGTTCATCTGTGAGTCTCTGTTCAATAGACACACTTCCCCTGAGTATTTATTTTACATGGCAATCCATGTATCCTCAAAGATCATTTACACAGCTTCAGTACAGATTGCCAGGAATGGGATTTCACAATACTCTGTACTGTAGATACACTGTTCTGTACTGTATTTGGATCATATACTTAAGAATCATACATCTCAACTGCCCAGATTTTCACAGAATGTCCAGATGTGTTCCTTATCAAATTTGTGGCTTTCTGCCATATCACTGGGATGATCTCAGGACTTATGTGACAATAATTACATACATTTGAGTTTCAGACTTCAAATCCTTCAGAACATGTATCTTAACACAAAATCCTGGTTATTCTATCACATTTCACGTCAGTCGCCCTGCTAGACAGGGTTCCAGGGAAGTAAATATTGTGGGAAGAAATAGCCAGTGAATTGTTATGGCTAGGCTTGTATAAGCTCTAGGGCCGAATGCCTAGTACCAACCTATGAACCTGTTAACCTATTTCTATAGGGAAAATATGTTAAATATGTCCCTATTTCTGGGTCATTGCCCCCCCCCCATTATGGTGGCCTTTGTCCAAATGTCTTGCATTAAGAGATTGAGAGCTATTTGTGAAGCCCTGGTGATAATTGTGGCATTCCTTGCAAAACTGTGGACCTTCAGTGCTCTGATTTAAACAGGAGTGCTATCTGTGTTCAATTACACAGTTTCCTGGCTGGCAACACTGTTGCCACCACAAAACCTCACTTATTTGCATTTAAATGTGGTGCATAGCCCATAACTATGCACACATGTAAACTCAGTGTACTTCGCGCAAAGCCTACAAGGAGTTTATTTAATCTCACTGAAACTTTATCTGAAGTGCAGAATAATATTAATATAATTTTTTTTAAAGAAGATTATAAATCTGTTTGGAATAACTTTTGTTTTTAATTTATTCAGTTTTATTTTAAACATCATTGCATGAGTTCTTTCTGCAATGTTTTCTTGGGAATTGGGATGATTATGTCTCTGAGAAGTATTATGGCAGATTATTTTGCTCTTAGTTCATGAAACCCTCAGGGATGCCTGATATTCTTATACTTTTTCTTCTTGCTTTGTTTTTTTTATTTTTAGTTTACTAATTTATCATCTAGTTAGGAAGTAAAATGTTCACATTCTTTATTAAAAAACTGATCTTTTGGTGTATCTGTAGCATCCATCGAGGGGTACCCCCTTCCTGCATCCAACTGATCCAGTCATTCCTCATCAGGGCAAGAACACTCTAGTCTATTTGTTCCCCAGTGAAGGCAAGAGTCAGCTGTTAGGGAGTGGGGCAGTTTGCCATTTCTTTGCCAATCCTGCAGACTGGTATCCAATCTCTTAGAAGCCTATGTGTTCCACGACTGCCGACTCCCATTCATGTGCAGCCTCCCAGTTAAGCAGCTCACTGCTATATGACACTGGCAGGCTAGACTCCTTACAGCAGGTGTCAGCAATGCAGCAAACAAAGCCACCTCCCTCTCCCCAAGATAGGTATAATAGTATCAGTCGCTCACTCACAATTCCTCCAGCACTCCTGCTGCTAGTCAAATAAGTGTTATCTGAGGTACAGTCAGGAATATATCCCTTTGCACCATGGGGCAGGGCTAAAAGTCTGATATGTTTGATTCCAAGGAAGTAATGGTATCTGTTTAGTAAAATTTACTTCCAGCACTCTCCACCTGATGTTAGTATTCAGAAATCATACTTATTTTCTGATGTTTTATTTTTGGTACTTTGCATTGAAGCAGTAGCTAAATAGAGTCTCTAATTAAAGGACAGTTACAGCAGAAATTACAGATACATATAATATAATAATCTATTGGCCTGTAAAATACTAATGCTTTTATATCCTGAGTAGGTAACATTATTGTAAATGTGTTATTCCCAAAAATGGCATGGTGGAGAAGCTATTCTAATTTGATTTTTCTAACTAATATTTCCTTCTAGAATGCCCCACAGTATAATTGCTGTGTGTTTCATTTTTTCTTGGCTGTCCTGCCATCACTGACTTGGACTTGCAGTAACCTAAGTTTAAATTTGTTTGAGTAGGTTTTTGTGTGATTAACTGTATTTTTGATGGTACACGTTTGGTTTTTGTCAGTTGTAGACTGAAGGATAAAATTTTATGATCTTTATTAACACGTAACTGTGGACACATTTCTTGGTTTTTGTAGTTGGTATCCTCTCCTTCAGTGGCTGGCTTACTCACCCAGTCACTAACTTTGTGTTTGATAAAGGCATGACATTCTCCCTCACAAAAAGAAGACTAGCCACTTACTTGAAAATAATCCAAAGACTCTATCTAAGAGGTTGCATATTATAAAAATTCAAGCAATGTCACCTAAAAATCCACTGACAGCTGTTTCAGTTCTTAATAACTGGTAACAAATATTAAAAGAAAAGGAAAAACAAAACACATCATATTATAAGGCATTGTAAGAAAAATAAAAAGTAGCCTTGACTGAAAAGCAGTCATGTCACAAGTGCTGTACCCATGGTGCTTTTTCTGGATGTTATCTGTGCCTCAAAGAACCTACTATTACAACATCATCAAAGAACAAAACTAGATGCTCTTCTAGAACAGTCTGCCATTACTTCACGTTCACTTTGAGACATCTGTACCCTGCTAACAGATCAGAAAGTTTGAACCTGCATTCAAGGAGCATAAGATATGTAGAAGAACCTTGTGCAGTTCACTAGAAGTCATATAACCATTATGGGGACTCTCTGCTTTTACATCTTCATCTCTAATATCTGGAAAAAATCTACTTTTTGATCACAGATGTAGCAAGAAAGCTTCAGGTTTCATAAAATTTCATGAGAACTACATCCAGTAGACTCAACTAAGCACTACAGTCTCAGTGTGCAGATATTTATGCAAATTACCTGTAACAACTCTAATCTTTTGCCATACAACATGACAGAAAAGCATGTCAGATTATTTTATCCCCAAACAATTGCATTTTTGTTTCATTATTCATGCAGACTTCATTTTACTTTATTTATAGATTTATATATTCATAGGTTCATAGTTAAGTACTAGGCTAGCTGCCCTTGCTGGCCATTTTAAGCCTAGCCATTTCCCTTTTTGTGTTCAAAATAGTTTATCCCATTTGGTTATGGACTGGCCTTACCCATCCCATGGTCAATAATTATATATATTGCCCTTAATGAGAATAACTGGGATCATACCATAGATAATATGAGGAGACCCATGCATGGGATAAAGCATTTAGGAGTTGCCTCTGTCCATTAGTAGTACAGGGGGCAGTCCTGGGGAAAATTTTCTGTTTTCCATCCATAGATCTAAGTTGCATGTGAAAATGGCCAGGGATGAACTTTGTTTTATGTGGATGGAGAGTTTGTTCCACAGGAGAGGAATCCTCTGTAAAATATACTTTTCCCTCCAAACCATTCTTTTGAGGTTGCAGAAGAGGTTTAGATCCCTAGACCAAGTATTTCTGATACCATTTGACTTGCTGATGTGAAGTAAATCCATCATTACTGGGTCTGAGGATGCCTTGTCTACCAGACACAGCTCATCTCTTCATGACAGTCTACTGTATTTTATTAATCCCTGCGAGTGGTGTTGCACAATATTTTAAACCACCCTTACACAATGCACTTTCAATTTTTTTCGTTAAAGTACAGAACGGAGAGATTATCATTAAGCTGTTTGCATTAAGGTGGTAATGGTGGTGGTGGGGTATATAAATAATAATACAATTAGTTCAGAGGAAGAAATAATAATACAAATTGGATACCGCATATATGTAATACAGCTTAACTGACTGTCTTCTTGCCCTTTGCAGTTTAGGATTGGGTTTATAAAGCACTAATGTTCTACATTAGATCACTCTTGCAGCAACCCAAGCCACCTGAAACCCATTTCATAGGTATGTTTTTGTGTACCTACTATATTCAACATCTTTTGTTTATAGTCTACCTTTTATTGAGGCACATTACTGTTTTTATGTACTACATACTTCTTAGTATGTCAATGTATGTTTGCATGATATAGTACACAGCATGTTTTTGTATTCATTTTCCAAAGGTAATGCACTTTACTTCTTAATTGTAGTATGGAGCTTTTCTTGCCAGATGTACAGTGAAAATGGGTCAAAAATCCAGTTGGACAACCAGGTAAACAAAATATAAATAAATCGGTCTTTGAGTAGAACAAATACAGTCAAGTGATTCCAGGCATTAATTAGTACTATACTGAAGATTAATATATAATCAGAAAAAAAATAACATGTCCCTATTTACATTTTTACCTATAATTATAATGTAAAGTTTTGAATGAGTCAATTAATGTCTAAGATTTGTTCAGAACTGCCATTAAGTCTTATGTCTTTGCACATATAACTGTTTGATATTTTATCCAAAAAACAATGCACTTGATGTGTATTTCTCTATTTAGACATTTGGTTGTCTGCAGTTGTCCTTTGGTGTTGAAATTATTGTTTGATTAACCCTTTATGTTAAATAAAAAAATCTTTATTTCTTCTGGGATGGCAGAGACTCATTTGAAATGCTTCATTGCAGTCAGCCACAACAGAAATGTGCATAATTCTTTTGGCGTTACAGAAATATATTGAATTAATAATTAATAAAATCTGAATCAAATCCCTAGATATTCTGATAGTAAAATCTTATGAAGTATAATGCTTAGAAATAAAAATATACACACATATTTTCCAAGTTGAGTGCTAACATACAGAGGGTAGCAATAATGGGTAAAGATGGGTGGTTGACAGAATGAGGAGGTATTAGCAGAAATGTCTAAGTAAAGATGATAGCACTCTGCAACATTCTAATGCATAATATACAACATTCATTTTGGGAGTTTTATGGGGAAAGGAGCATACAGTTTATAGTCTGTATTTCAAAGCATGTCAGTTGTGCATGGGATAGCACAATGACTACCTTCATAAGTGCAATTCATGTTTTTTTAATAGTTTTAGTCTGCATTTTCCAGATTTAAATTTTATTCATAAAGTAACAGGAATCAAGTAATTTAACCTGCTATGGAAGGCGAGTGATAGAGCAAGTGTAAATTCTTGTGGGGTAGACAAACAAAAGCAAAAAATTGTCACTATTTTGTTGACATGATTCCATGTAATTACTTCCCAGATTTATATTCACAATTATAAAAAATAAAAGTTAGTAATCCTATACTGCCTATATTTGGCAGCTTGTTTACATTGATACAGTCCAGTGCACCTTCCTGCAGTGCATTTCCTTATAATTGTTCATGTCATTCTGCTATTAATTATCAGATATTTATCAATTTGCAACACAATTTTATTATATTACCAATAAACACCTAAATTCAGTGGTAGATTTTAATATTGAATCACTAGAGCAGAGATGAGAATAAATGATCGTTCTGGAAAAATGAAACAGAAATTTATGGTTAGTCTTCTCACTGTCAGCTATACATTTAATAGCTCTTTCTTGCACCACAGACCACGGAGGCTATGGAACTCCCTACCCTCACAGTAGATGTAAAAAGTGCACACACCCCTGTTAAAATGCCAGGTTTTTGTGATAAAATAATTTCAAAACTTTTCCCACCTTTAATGTGACCTATAACCTGTACTATTCAATTGAAAAGCAAATAAATCTGTTATGGGAAAAAAATCTAAAAAATAAAAAAATGTACAATAAGCTGGTTGCATAAGTGTGCCTACCCTTAAACTAATACTTCGTTGAAGCAGGGCTGGCCTTTGGTCAACTGGTAACCTAGGCAAAAGAGCTCCGCAGCACCTCCCCCCACAGCACCTGGTGCCCCCACCCTGGCCTACCTACACCATCCAAATTACTGGAAAAGCTCCCTTGCTAGAAAGGCGCCCTAGGCAGCCACCTAGCTGACCTATGCCTAAGGCCGGCTATGCGTTGAAGCACCTTTTGATTTAATTACAGCATTCAGTCTTCTTGGGTACACACTTGCCATCAGTTAAAGAGACTCTAATTAACCACAAAGTTCAGCTGCCCTAGTATGATTTTCCTGATGTTTACTCAGTTGCCTGCTACAGCAAAAGCCATGGTTCACAGAGAGTTTACAAAGCATCAGAAGGATCTCATTGTTGAAAGATATCAGTCAGGAGAAGGGTATAAAAAAATTTCCACAGTATTAGATATAGCATGGAACACAGTGAAGACAGTCATCAAAAAGTGGAGAAAATATGGGACAACAGTGACATTGCAAAGAACTTGACGTCCCTCCAAAATTGATGAAAAGACAAAACAAAAATTGGTCAGGGAGGCTGCCAAGAGACCTACAGCAACACTTAAGGAGCTGCAGGAATTTCTGGCAAGTACTGGTTGTGTACGACATGTGACAACAGTCTCCTGTATTCTGCATATTTCTGGGCTATGGGGTAGGGTTGCAAGTCGGAAGCCTTTTCTTCTATAGAAAAACATCCAGGCCTGGCTAAAATCTGAAAAACAAAAGTTTCATAGGTTCATAGGTAGATACTAGGCTATCAGCCCTAGGGCCTATAGAAGCCCAGCCAAAAAGGTACCCTGGCTTTTGCCACCCAAGAAAATTATTTTCCTGTGCCACTGTCAAGCAGAGCCACAGAACTGATCTCCAGGGTGAATTTCCTATTTCCCATCCAATCATCAAGATTTTTCTTGAAGAGTACTAATGAGGAGCTTTGTTTGATATAGATAGGTAGTTTATTCCAGAGTATGGGAAGTCTCTGGGACAGGAATTTATCCCTCCGGCATGCTCTGTTTATTGTGGCGACAAGGTTTAGGTCCCTAGAACGTGTAGCTCGGAGGGATTGGGACTTCTTTAAGTGGAGCATGTCCAACAGCTCTGGGTTTGACATGGCTTTGTATGTTAGGCAGAGATCACCTCTGAGTAGGCAATATGTGACAGAGTAAAGCTAGAGTTTTTTGAGACAGTCTCGTAAGGCATCTGTTTGAGGCTGGTAATCCTCTTTGTGAGGTATTTCTGTGGCCTTTCCAGTTGTTGTAGATGTCTTGTGAGGTACATACCAAAAGGGGTGTTGTACTCTATAATGGGTCTAATGAGTGATGAGTAATGGGGTACAATGACCTCTTTTTTTCTAGATGAGAAACCTTTTGTGATGAGGTGTGCCACGTAGAAGGATTTTCTGACTACTGTGGCAATGTGATTATCAAAGGAGAGACTACTATCCACCTGTGTCCCAAGGTCTCTTATCACACTTTCAGTGTTAAGTATACTACCACCTATCTTGTAGTTCATGGGTACAGAGTTTTTACCAAAGGGGATGACAATGCATTTTTTGGCATTGAGCTTGAGGCCATGGCTTTGACACCAGGCATCTGTCTCATTGAGGCCCTTTTGTAGGATGTCCACATCGTTAGGAGTTTCGATTATGGCTCCTAGTTTGCAGTCATCTGCGAACTTCGTTAGCCAAAGACCTTCTGTGTTAGCCTGTACTTTAGAGAAGTAGATACCAAACAGGAGAGGACCCAGGACTGAACCCTGTGGTACTCCACTTGTCACTGGTCTGAAGTCAGATTTGGAGTCTTCTACTTTCACAGTGTGGGTTCTGTCAGTGAGCCAGCTGGCAACCCATCTTGTGACATAGGGATTTATACCTAGTTTAGTGAGTTTATCTATAATTCCAGAGTGGAGGATGGTGTCAAAAGCCTTGGCAAGATCTAGATAGGCTGTGTGAACCACCTTACCCTAGTCTATGGCTTTGGTGACTGCTTCAAAGAAGTCTATCAGGTTTAGGAGACATGATCTGCCTTTTACAAACCCAAACTGGGTGGGGTCCAGAGTTTGGAGATTACCAATGTCTTTGTTTATAAGTTCCATGATGGTACATTCCATGGCCTTGCAGACCAGGCTCATCAGCCTAATGGGGTGATAGTTCCTGGGGTCCATGGTGGCTCTCCCCTTGTGGAGTGGGATAACCATCACTGTGCACCATTCAGTGGGCACAAAGCCTGAGGTGAGGCTATGATTGAACATGGTACTTAGGTGGGGTGCCAGTTTGTTCTGTAGTTTGTGTAGAACGCTGCCTGGGATGTTGTCTGGTCCCATGGATGCTGTGTTCTTGGCTTTGGAGAGTGTGGTTTTTACCTGTGCAGTCGTGATTACAGGAACTTTGCATTCTTCTGGTATAGAGATGGGCTCTTTAGGGGGTGAGAGGGGGGGTAAAGTTAGCACTGAACCTATCTGCCAGGATGTTGGCAATATCAGTTGGGTCTGTATATTTAGTGCCATTGTGCTGTAACTCAGAGCAGATCTGAGTGTTGCCATTGAGATTCTTGACATAGCTATAGAATGCTTTGTGGTTGTCTTTAGAATCAGTGACAATTTTGTTTTCATAACTAGCTTTGGTGGATTTTATCAGGGATCGCAGCTTCTTACTGAGGCTGACCAGGGAGCTTCTCCAGTCATGGGATTTTACTCTCTTTTGCAACATTTTCTTCCTTCTGTTGTACAGTTTGTTTATGGCAGGGGGCCACCAGATTTGCTTCCTTTTTTTGGAGGATAGCATCTTGGTTCTGTTTGGGATAGCACGATCTATGCACTCGTGTAAGTGCTTATGAAGTGCAATTGTGTAGGATTTAGTAGTCGTAACTGTATTGTCCATCTGCATGGGTGTCATGAAGTTCACCACTTCTGTCTTAAGAAGCATGAAGTTGGCTTTGGAGAATTTTTTTTCCGTGGTTTCCTTAATGGGGGGTGGGGGCAGGATGTGGATATCTAGGGTAATTAGCTTATGGTCGGATCGGACCAATGAGGCATTGACTTCAGGTGTGGAACACTGGTCACTCATGTTGGTAATGACTAGATCTTGGATATTGTTGCCCCTGGTGGGGGTGTGGATAAGTTGATCCAGGGCATTGGAGTTTATGAATTCCAGAAAGCGTTGAGTGAAGGAGTTGGTACATGAGTAGTTTTCCCAGTTAATGGTGGGGTAGTTGAAATCGCCCATTATTAGGGTGTTTGGTTGAACCCTAATATTTTCCAGTACATCAACAAAAGAGGAGTGGGAATCCTGGGGCATGATGGAGGATCTGTAGCAAGCTACAATTTGGATTGCAGTTTTGCCCAGAGTTAGTTGAACTTGGATTACCTCGGCTGCATTATGCTGAGCAACTAGCCTGGAGGTGTGAATATCCTTAATGAATATGAACCCACCTCCGCCTTTGGTGTTCCGGTCCAGGTTACATGACCGAAAAGTGTGGTATGAGTTATAGCCTGGTAGTGCAGGGGTGCTCTCTGGAGCCTTGAACCAGGTCTCAGTCACTGCACAGATATCAATATTCTTCATTTTAAGGAGTGCCTTGAGTGAGTGCATTTTGAGATTTAGACTACTAGCATTGAGTAGGATCACCCTCAGTTTTTGCTTGCCTGTTCCTGCTATGGTGGTGAATTTGTCATTTGAACCTTGCCTAAAAAAGGCACTATAGGGGCGGCAAGAACCTTAGCCAGTATCTGGAATCCCAGGGGTGACAGGTGTAGGCCATCTCTGGCAAAGCATCATGGTCTGTCGACCATGTCATCCCAGGCAGACAGATACTGGGTCCCTTTAGAATGACACCAGAAGCTTAGCCAATTCTTGAAGTCAATCATTTTGTCCTTGTACTGCGGTATCATTCTGGGTGATGGTAGAATGCTACTCAGGGCTAGGGTCATATATGCCTGGGCTACAAGATCGGAGAGCTCTTCCATGTCTCTTTTCATGAAGTCCAGGGAGGTATGTCTCAGGTCGTTCACACCAACATGGACAATGACTGAGCTGTATTTGTACTTGTTGAGGAGCGACCCGAGTGCGTGGGTTATGTGGTGGATCCTGGCACCCGACAGGCAGCTGACAGTAACCTTCTCCTTGTTTAGCCTGGTGAGTGGGACATCAGTGTGCCTGGCTATAGAGTCACCTATGACTAGTGTGTTGCGTACGTTGTTTTGCCTTATTGGCTGTGATTGAGTGTCACACTGAGTCTGCGGACTTTGTGTCATTTGGGTTGTGTTGGGGGGGTGGAGGTTGCTTGCATTTCTGCTTTGGAGGTCTCTGTTGCTTGAGCAGATTATTATTGAGAGCCTCCACGAATGTTTTTATGTTTCTATGTGTGGATTTTGGTGGTGTAGATTTAGTGAGACTATGTGATGAGTGTGGTGTGGTGCAAGTGTTTAACTTCTCCTCTTGACTGTCAAGTTCAGTCTTGGTTGGAGAGAGCTTTACCTCCAGTTTGGCTAGATAAGTGCATCTCTGACAGGTTGTAGTGTTGGGTGGTAGGAGGAGAGGGTTGTCTGTGTACATGAAGCAATTTCTACATTGCCCCAAGATGCCCAGATTCATCAGATAGACAGGAGAGAACACTGGGAGCTGACCCGTGGACATGCCTGAATAAAAAAACTATTTTTCTCTAGATAAGAAAGTGAGTACAAGAGCTGTTTTTCTCTAAGCAAGTGAGGAAAGTAAGTACCAAAACTGTTTTCCTCTAGGTAATGAGGAAGGTTGAGTGCTGTAGTAATTAGTAGGTTATTTAGTGCTTACAACAAGTTCTGAACAAGTGCTGATCACAAATAACAAAATTCAAGTGCTAAAACTAAGAATCTGTATCTGGACTAAACTAGTTACAGGAAAGGGGGGAAACAAGTGCAAATGCGGGCTTTTAAATCAGAAAGTTGAGAGGGATGGAAAAACTGCCCAAATGACCAATAACCACAATGTCTGGACCAGAACCACTCCTTATGTGGTAGATAGGTTACCTAGTGCTTACCACTCCCACTGATAAGCTAGAAGGCTTCCCTCCTACACAGAAAGCTTGGGGGGGGGGGCACAGAAGCTTACATACAGTCCTGGATACAGCAAATCTGAATCTGGACTACATTAGTTATGCTTAGATTTTTTTTTTAAACAGAAAAGTAGCTAAAACAGCAGTAAAAACAATTCAAATGCAATGCAAGCTAGCACACTTGAGTATGTAGCAATGTTAGACCAAACAGTTTAAAAAATGCAATTAAATTAAAAATGACTAAAACAAGTGCAGAAGGAGTCTATTAGGTAGAATGAGATAAAGAGATGGGACTGGGGGGAGTGTCCCAGATCAAATCTACAGTGGGGGCGGGCAACTGCAAAAGCCTCCAAATTTAAACAACAAGACAGGAATAGGGAGGATGGGTAGGGAGAAACCAACACTTTCAGCAGAGATCTGAAAAACTATACAGTGAAGCAAAAATAACAGTGCACAACTCTGAAGTCAGCCAGCAATGATATAAAATTAGTCAAGCAACAATTAACAGTACACAACTCTGAAGTGCCAGAAAAATATACTTAGCTCTGTATATCTCCAGAAAGTTTGAAGAGCACTCTGTCAGGACACAGGAAGGCTCCAGCAATGATAGCCCCAACCCCAAAGCATGATACTGCCACCACCATGCTTCACCGTGGGGATGGTGTTCTTTTGGTGATGCAAAGTGCTGTTTTTGCACCAAATGCATCAAGTCTTCCAAAAGCATGTGGGAAAATGTGTTATGGTCTGGTGAGACCAAGGTTGAACTTTTTGGCCACAATTCCAAAAGGTACATTTGGTGCAAAAATAACACTTTGCATCATCAAAAGAATGCCATTGTCATGGTGAAGCATGGTGGTGGCAGTATCATACTTTGGGGTTGCTTTTCTTCAGCTATAACTGGGGCTTTAGTCAAGGTGGAGGGAATTATGAACAGTTCCAAATACCAGTCACTTTTGGCCCAAAACCTTCAGGCATCTGCTAAAAAGCTGAAGATGAAGAGGAATTTCACCTTTGAACATGACAATGACCCCAAGCATACATCCAAATCAACAAAAGAATGGCTTTACCAGACGAAAATTAAAGTTTTGAAATGGCCCAGCCAGAGCCCAGACCTAAATCCAATAGAAAATCTGTGGGGTGACCTGAAGAGGCTGTGCACAAGAAATACCCTCACAATCTGACAGATTTGGAGCGCTTTTGCAAGGAAGAGTGGGCAAATATTGCCATGTCAAGGTTTGCCATGCTGATAGACTTACCCAAGAAGACTGAATGCTGTAATTAAATCAAAAGGTGCATAAACAAGGTATTAGTTTAAGGGTGTGCACACTTATGTAACCAGCTTATTGTACATTTTTTATTTTTTTATATTTTTTCCCCTAACAGATTTTTTTGTTTTTCAATTGAATTGTACAGGTTATAGGTCACATTAAAGGTGGGAAAAGTTCTGAAATGATTTATTGTTGTCTCATTTTTTATATCACAAAAACCTGGCATTTTAACAGGGGTGTGTACACTTTTTATATCCACTGTACATACAAGATGTACTACTGATTAGTACTGGCTGTTGACATGATGACTTGATAAAGTGTGTGTGTGTGTGTGTGTGTGTGTGTGTGTGTGTGTGTGTGTGTGTGTGTGTGTGTGTGTGTGTGTGCACACACACACACACACACACACACACACACACACACACACACACACACACACACATATATATATATTTACACACACACACACTTTATCAAGTCATCATGTCAACAGCCACTACTGGATTTTATTAGCACAATGTGCCAGAGACGTGGGCTGGGATTCCATTGGGATTAGGGCAATATGCAGTGCAAAATAGAATGGAGGTATCTATCAACATGACGTGGGTGACTCAAAGAAATGAGCTGCATGACTGCAGAATTGAAATACGTGATATGCAGTGCATGCAAATGAGTACATAACTGTAGTTAGTGCAGAGGGCTAAGCTGTGATATGTTAATGATACGCTACAGCATGTAAAGGAGCATATCTGATTTCTCATAACACCAGAAGAGAGAAACAACATATGCAGGCCTTTTATGAGAGAAGCCATTTCATTGAAGTCCCAGATGCTACACATTTCACTGATGTTGCTAATAAGGCCCAGCCTAGTCCAGATTCCAGAGATATGTAAACTGAAAGGTCTTTCACTCACTGAACTACCAGATGATTTGTAATGCCCAGGCATTATTTATAATGTATCTGTACACCACCTAGACAGTGCACATAATTTGTATATATGGCACACATCTGACCTATACTAGTAGATCCTGTGAAGGAATTTCACTCAGAGTTACTTGATTGGTAGGTGCAGACAGATTCCAGGGAGAGAGGTCTGTGCACGCAGGTAAGGTCACATATATGTTGCACACAATGCTGGGTATGCTTAAATTCCTGATTAATGATTCCAATACATAACCCTAAGACCATACAAGAAATGCCTTATAATACTGTCCATTCTAATACTGGAGTGGGTATTCAGATTAATGAATGGATGGTCCAGTATTTAGACACTTCTGGAGAGGCACTGCTGTATAGTCTAGACACATGTAGCAAGACATTTTTTGTAAATGGAATGCTGTACAAAATGGTATTGCATAAACAAATGGAGCACCAGGAAAACATCATAGTTGGACCTGCCATACAAGCTGCAGCAGGATATTGTATAGAGTCAGTGAAGGAACATACAGCAGCAGAACTACAGCTAAGGGAGAGGCAAATGCAGTACATTGCAGCACTGGCAAAGAGATGGCATTTTGTCCAAAGGTACTGGCCATGACAAATACAGAATAAAATGATACAGGTAGTATCATAATCAGGCTATTCAGGGCAGTGCATGGACTGGCCACACTGTGCATCAGATATTACTATACCCACAATTATTGCTACTTGCACAGGTGGAAGGACACAGTGTCAGGTGACAAAAACACTTTAACATGGGGTGGAGTCATGGCAGTTGAACACAGTATCTGAATAGTCTGAGAGGTTGTGCTGAGTTAAGGATCACACCCTTCAGTAGTGGGGCTGGATTGCCACAATGTGATCATTTCCATTGTCCACTGTGTTGGCTTGTGGTATCAGGGCTGCATCTGGTACATGGAAGGGAAGGGGTAGCACTACAGGATTGTGTGCACCCCAAGGAGATATCCCACATGTTGAGCCTGGTGAGTGACAAGGACAACAACCTGGGCAACTCACATGACTGGGGGACACAATGTCTGTGCCTATTTGTGATATTGATACTATCTCACCAATGGGCTTTGTAGTCAGATGTCTGTCAGCCTGTGCCCAACCACTTCACAAGAGGGCCTTCCCACAGTCATCGACTTTCTGGCTTGTAGTAAGCAGACTGGATGGCAATTGCAGTCTGTCTCAAGGATTCACATATAGACAGTACAGTTACCGCCAGCATCCTCCGCAGCACTATTGCTTCTCCAAACCTAAACTTTGGGTAGTTGTGCAATTCATGCATGTAATCCTGCAAGCCATGGTACACACTTAACATCTCCACAATGCTGTGCAGTCTATGCCTGGATCAGTAGCCTGCACATCACTTGGTTGATTATGAGGGTTGCAACCATATTAGGAACAGTACTAGAGTCATGGGCGTTCCATCCACCCTCCCCCTGAATCAGTGTGCATGTTGGATGATGTGTGGGTTGTAGATAGAGGTGGAGCCCTTTGTTCTGGTGGATTTGGGTGACACATCCTCCTTCACTATTGTAAACAGTGCTACAGAGTCATCAGCTCATGTCACTTGCATGTTGTCATCATCTGACACTAGTGCCCTGCTGATGCCAGCCCCATGTTGTCCTGTTGGGATGGACTGTCCAATAGTGGAACACATGAAAGCTTGAAAACATGTGACATCATTGTTGTCCCCCACATATTTGCCTTTATATTCTCCTATGGCATGCATACAGTACTATACAGTACATTGGAAAATGTTCCTTGCTGTACAAGATGTTGAACTTGCTTAGCAACAGTACCTTGTAGGAGAGATATGCAGGTGGGTTATGGTCAGTCTCTCTCTTCAGTTATGCAGTGCTGTGTTTATAATTACTGTAATGGACATTACTAAGCAGATGCTTCTCCTACTTGATATGAGTAATCAGTGCCAGGCGTGTTCTCACATCCAAGCCACCCCCAGGTATGATGGGCTAATCTCCCGGATGTTGAGTGACACCAAAAACTCCTTAAATTCTGTCAGATGCTTCTGTGTTGGTGACTCACCCTCTGTGGATGACTTGTGTCTTGCAATGTCCTGAGTCTTTTCCTTTGCATAGAGTATCATATTGGTTACTCTTCATCACAACTGTGGTAGAGACCTATTATGGTTGCCCACAGCATTCACATCTTGCACCATCCCTGCCAAATCTGATTGCAGCACCTTTGCTCAGGATGTACATGGTGGGTGTGTGTGTGTGTGTGTGTGTGTGTGTGTGTGTGTAAGGCCTGCAGTAATAGTTCATTTTCCTGCCTAGTGAACTTATTTACTTATTGCTTCCCTCAGGTGACCGTGCTAGCACCAGAAATTGTGGCAAATGAAATGGATAGCACATCACATGTTATTCAGTGGGTTTATATTCTTTGCTCTGGCATGCACATGATTAAGACAATGGCTTCTGTCCCCAGTATAGACCTGGTTAACAGCTGCAGTTAATTTTATGCACAATCTCCATCCTCTATATAGTATAGTACCTATGCCTCCATATATGGCCCACTCCATATAGCATGCATTCCTTGCAGTATCTTATGTTCACAGCTTGCTCCTCACATATAGCCATACACTGATGTGGCACCAAAGTGTAATGCGGTACTAGTCATAATATACAACAAGATTTCTCACTCAGTGACTGCCACAACAGGGTTTGTGAGTTTGGATGAGGTATTTTATCAGGCAGACCTCCTTCCTTAACTCTGAAATGCTTCTCATCCACAGAACTTTTACCCACATTTCTCTATCTTAATTGTATAGTTGTAAATGGTGTTGCACAAGATGGTGGTGTTAGTGATTTTTATCTTGCTATATCTATAGCAGTTGGTATGGTGACTATGTAAATTAATGTTTGTGAATTGTTTCCTGTATGCAAAGCTCTAGCCATACATGTCAGACATGCACGTACTGATTAATACAAGGCATGTGACTACTCTACTCGTGCATGTGGCACATGTACACTTGGAGGGTAATGGTGCTGAACTATGTTGCATTACAAGAGATTCACAACTTGTGTCCACATACACTGGCTGACATATTGCAGAATCAGTGGATCTACTAAGAATCTATGGCTGATCTGGGAGTAGAAAAAATATTGTTACAGCATGGTGTACCAGGGAGAGGAGAAGTTTCCTGTTTTTCTTGCACAGAGTTTTTAGAGAGCATCTGTTGGATCACTATGAGAGCCTTTGAAGATTGATGTGTAGTGTGCATGTGGGTCCAGGGGCTGAGTGATGCCACTGGCATCATCCATTCTGAGGAATAGTGCCGTCATTGCTATGACAACTGAAGTAGGGCCATCTCAACTGCCTCCACCAATGAAGGGCAGAGGTTCAGGAGTCTGAGCCACAGATGCACTGTAAGCATTTTTTGTTTGATTAGTATGACTGACTTTCAGTACTTTTGAGGAGCTTCTCCTTCACATGGTTGGGTACTGTAGAAGGCAGAATCACTTATCCAGGCAGTGGGCTGTGTATATATTATGTGGCAGTTTAATGTACAACTAAAATTGTATTGATCTTATGTATGTATGTACATGTGATAACTTTATCCAATGATGCCACCTTCTGCAGGTCCAGTCTGGAAGAAGAGGTGAAGCCGTACTCACCTCTTCTTTGCCAGCTGCTACATCTGGCACTGGAGTGCTAGTGCCCACCAGATTTGTTTCTCATGAAGGCAGTGATGGACCTCTGGTGGAGGTGACATGGAAAAGAAATTAGTGCCCTCCTTGTCTGACTTTCAGGAGGGAGGTGACAACTCCTCCACCGAGGATGGAAAGAAGTCTCCACTGTTGTTCATAGGTTCATCGGTGTTTAATAGGCTAATGAGCACAAGGACCTTTTTTAAGCCTAGCCATGCATCCTAATCTCTGACAAGTTCTGGTACCCTTGATAAGTGTAACAGGGGCTTGGGATATGAAACATTTACAAGCAGAGGCATGGGAGATGAAGCATTTATAGGCTGCCTTTGTCCATTAGAGACATGGGTTCCAAACTGGGGATGAAATTCCTGTTCCCCACTTGAATTGGGTTGGGGAGGAACTCTGCTTCACACAAATGGGGAGCCTGTTCCAGAGAAGGAGTAGTCTCTGGGATACATACCTGTCTCTCCAGCAGGTCTTATTTATATCACAGGCAAGGTTTAAATCTTTAGAATGGATAATTCTGGTGCTGTTTATTTTGTGGATATGCAGGAGGCCCATCAGAGTGGGGTCTGACAATGCCCTATATGTCAGGCATAGATCTCCCTTCAACAGTCTGTTGGAGACATTAGATGTGGAAGCTTGTCATTGGTGAGCTGTGTCAGTAGCTGGATGCCCTTTGTGGCACCATGGCGCACATTCTAGTATGACTGGCAGAGTCACATGAGTAGCATGCCCCAACCAAGAGATTTGAAGAGGAGCAACTGGCCCATAACATTGGTCAGCCAGGTGAGTGATGCCTGAACTTGTTTCTGTCTGGTCTGGCCTGACAGCCAGCCATCCCCGAGGCCCAGTTTATCCCTTTCCAGGTGGGTTCCTTTCCTTATATGTCACCTGATTTCTTGTTCATTGACCAGATGTCTCCATCTGTCTATGCACTGTCAATCCCACGTTTTGTGACTATACTACTCCTGTATTTCTGTTTGTCTCAGTTTCAAATCTTTTTTGGTTTGCTTCTGTTATCTCCTTTCCTCCCTATATCTCAAACACAGCCATTCCTTATTATCCTTCCCACATACCCTTCTCTGTTGAAAATAAAAAAGGGGCACTGTTTCAAAGTACCTTTCCTTCTCCTCATGATTCATGTCTTTCGGTTATTCTTCTTAGTTTACTTCTGGTTGCTCTTATCCACTTTTTTAATATCAGCTCTGTTTCTTAGCCATTTATATGAGGAACAGTGTTGCCAGTTTGCTGTACACAGCTCCCCACATGTGCTTATCCAGGCTCCATTTTTGTGTGGCTGCCTGCCATTAACTGCAGCTGTATGTAGCTGGACTGCATGTAACATTGTGCTCTGTCTCAGGTACATTAAAATGCCTTATCCCATTCATGTCACCCATTATTACTGTTGTAACATTACTTTTGCTATATGCTGCAATAATGCTGCTCTTTGTCTTATAGCTATAATTTGGCTTTATTATGTGCTACATTGCCTGGCATGCAGGTTTTATCCCCTCTGCTACATCTGTGATGAGCTCTCTAGTGCCTCACTCAATGAGCTTCTCAGATACTACTGTTATCCATGTGTGCAGTGCTTGTATACAAATCCCAGCCAGGACTATTTATTTTAGCAATCCATGGATACAAAGCTTTTAAAAATGCATTAAGAAACACTAACATAGACTGCAATATAAGAAAAATAATTGTCCATCAACAGAGATTCTGCAACTATAGCCGTTGAGTCTGGGTTGTCCCTGATGACGAATATGATACTATTAAAAGTTTGGAAAGTAGTGATGGGTATAGCACAGTGCCAAAAATAAAATCTGCTGCACATTTCATTTCAGGGCTAACAGTAAATGTTTATCACAGCACATGACCAGCAAGCTAAGATGTATGTCCTTTAAATAACTGAAAAATATAACAAATACAAAATACCATCTATCTGAATATTGGATCAGTTATCTCAAACAGCAGGGGGTAACCTCAATGATTTTCCTCAAGAAATACTTTGAAGGATACATTTTCAAGCATCCAGTAGAAAATGAAGCAAGTTATGTTCGGATTTTAGGTGCTGATTACTTTTTGTGGTTGTGCCCACACTGCCAAATAGCAGTGTAAGATTAGAAAAATAGCTCTGCTTTTCTTTTTTTACTCTGCTAATACTCACAACTAATAAGAATGATTGGAATTAGATGCTTAGCTAACAAAAATAAGTAAACTTCAATTTTAATGAACCTCTCAGTTTTTATCTGTCTGTCTTTCTGTCTGTGTATCTATCTCTATATATTTCTCATTGTAAACTAAATTTCTGCATAACAACATAGAATCCATTCATTATGACAGAAACAATAGCATGCTTTCAAGGAATAATATTATGTGCTAAATACTGGAACAAAGCATTTACTATTTTAAAGAACATTGTGATTAATAAAATATTTTTAAAACTATGTGTGGCCAGGGGACACTGTTTCTTTCATGTTCAGTGTGTATGTGAGTGCATCTGTGTATGCATGTATGTGGGTGCATGTATTTGTGTATACATGAATGTGCCTATGTTTGTGTATTTGTGTACTTCTAATATAAACCTTATGATAGCCATATATATAATTGTCTCTGAACGTGTTCTATACCTCATCTCTTAACTTCAAACATTTTCTGACCTACCTAGTTCCTTTCCTCACTTCACTTTTTTAGAATTTATAAACATTAATCACATAATCTATTTAAGCAATAACCAACGAGTGGGTGTGGGTTTATTGAGGATTTACCCATGTTTGTCGTGGTTTGATCACAAGGGCAAAGCCTGAATGATTAAATAAAGCCAGCTGTGGGTAAATCATCAATATACCCACACCCATGAGTTAGTTTTTGCTATTATACAATGATACTATTTAAGAAAGAACTTACTTACTTTTCTTAAATAATGTCTTTGTAAAATGGCACAGTGGTGTTCCTCCACGTTATTTCTGCATTTTTCTACATTTGTTGATGTACTGTGTATATGTATGGCACTTACATTCCTACACTTGCACAATATATCAGTACTGTGGAAAATCTGGACAGTTTAGAGGTGTGAGAGAGACAGGGCAGAACTACAAGGAAAATCAGATATGCTTCTTTAGTTTTGCAGAACATACCTGATTTTCCTTGCATTTGCTCTGTATCTCTCAACCTCTTAGTTCAAGAAATGTGGACAAAGCCATAAATAAAGGGAGGGACAAAGGCTCCAAAACAGGGACCAATTACAAACGTTACTCTTATAAACTTAGAAACCTGCGAGAATAAGATTTGCGTTGTTCTCCGTTGTCTGAGGGATATGAAGTTTGAAACTGAAATTTGTGTAATTATTTAATGACGTCATTCCTCAGTGATTTGTCAGAAAAAACACAAATTTAATGAGGAACAGATCAAAAAAATATGAGGCAGAAATCTGGATAATTGAGACATATGCCTCTGTACCATATAGTAATAGAAAAAAGTCTGGCTGCAAATTGCTACTTCAGTGACCAAACTTTTTTCTTTAAGTATATGCTCGATTTACAATGAGCATGTTGGTTGGGCAGACCAATCAGCATGCACATTTTTCAATACTAATGAGCTATCATTGTATAATATCTATTTGACAAACTCACTAATATACCTCTTCAAATGCTTAATGTTCAAGTTCTGTTAATACACAAGTACCTTTTATACTGTAATAGTTGCCTCTACTTTCATATGAATGTAAGTGTAAATGTTAATGCATATTATTTAATGTCTGTTCATGTATATTGCAGAATAGCTGTTTAAAAATGTCTGTAATATGTTGGAGCGTTTTTCTCTGGTCCTCCACTAAATGGGATTTTTTGACTAGACCCAGTCAAACAAACCTGGTAAACAAAATAAATAAATAAAATGTCTACATTACATGCATGTAGATTTCATGCTAAAATTTATGTAGTCCTAGCCACTTGTAAAATCAAGTGTACTTTTCTGCTTTAAAAAAATAGATATGCATTTGCCTATTCTGCATCTGTGAGTGGAATTTGATAAGAGAATCATAGAAGCATGCTTGTCTTGCCCAGTTACCACACTTCCGTTGATAAAAAGAGATATTTTTTCATACTATTTTATGTGACTACATTTGCCTGTCTTGTCTTTTTTTACATATCAGTCGTAAACTTAAATATGTAACTAAAATTTCCCTCATCTTTGACCCCCAATAGGAGATGGAATAAAGTACATCTAGTACAAATGGTATTTATTAGAAATATATATATATATATATATATATATATATATATATATATATATATATATATATATATATATTATATATTATAATAATAATATAATATAATATAATACAATTTTATTATAATCCAAATACACACACACACACACACAAACTCACATATATATCATATATATATATAATATATATTTATATATTGTCATCTGAAGACAACTGGTCATTAAACTTTTCCCTCCTCATTAGCAGGGACATGAAAACTATTAGAGACATTATCAATAACAACTGGAGGATCATTTCAAGCGATAGTACATTAAAGGACTTAGTGGGACATGTTCCTAAATTTTCTTTCAAAAAAAAACTAAGACATTCAAGTCATATTTTTAAAAACATGACTATGCTTTTCTTTTATCAGAAAATGCCAGTAACGACGACTCCAAAGGCATATTTTCATGTGGAAAATGTCAGTTGTAAATTCATTTACACGGGTAGTTCATATGTTTTCCCACATTGTAATATGTCTATTAATTTAAAAAAAATCTTTAATTGCAATAGCTCAGTGGTAGAATATGCAGCTATTTGTGCAGCCTGTAAATGTTTCTACATTGGGAAAACCACCAGAAAATTAAGCGACAGAATTAAAGAACATGCTGCAGCTATTAGATCAAAAGACATATCAAATGCCTTAGGAAAGCACAGTATTTCTTGTGTAAATTACTCCATTTTCAGTTTATAATATTAGAGCAAGTTGATAATTTTTTTTGGAGATGCTGATGGACTTTTACAGGTTTTGGAGTTAAAATGGCAGTTACATTTGAATGCTGAATGTTACCCTGGGTTGAACGAATCCATGAACATGAAACGTGTGTTAAAATGGTTGCAATAACATTGACAGTTTTTCTCATTCATTATTCATAATCTACTATATATAGTTTATGTAAAACAGTACTCGCATTTCTCTACTGTTAAATATTAATCCAAACACATGCTGTAGGTGGATTGGACACTCTAAATCGGCCCTAGGTGTGAGTGCATGCGTCTGTGTGCCTTCTGTGGAAGGTTGGGTGCCGGGCTGGCAACCCGACACCGTAAAACTCTACTGCCAATCATGAGTGGACAGGTGATCTGCTGTGGTGACCCCTAACCGGGAAAAAGCCGAAAGAAGAAGAAGAAGAAGAAGAAGAAGAAGAAGTCATGGCTCTACTTAATTTTCATTGGATGTTTATTATTTTGCTTCATTTACATATATTATATATACTGAGTGGATTGCATTAATTTCAGTTATTCTGAAGAAGTTCCTACACAATAAAGGAATCAAATTAAAGCTATCATGAGGGTTTCTTTGCATTTATTTTAAGCTTTCCATTAATTTTGGAATATATTTCAAAGAAGTTTCTTTTTTTGTATATATATATATATATATATATATATATATATATATATATATATATGTGTGTGTGTGTGTGTGTGTGTGTGTGTGTGTGTGTGTGTGTATGTATATATATAAAGAGACCAGATGGCTTAGTGGTTAAGGTCTTCGCCTCCAATGCACAAGGTTCGATCCTGACCTCCTACTAATGCCTGTTTGGAGTTTGCATGTTCTCTCTGTGTCTCCGTGGGGTTTCTCCCATGTTCAAAAAACATGCTGAGTGTTTCCATCTCAAACTCACTAATGAATGGAGCTGTGAGCAGCAGCACAGACTCTACATGGTGCCCAATGGAGGGAAGAGTTGTAAAAAGACCAACCTCTTTTGGCATCTATTGTGGTGCGCAGTATCCTCAAGATAGGAGAACACAGATCACAAACTGCGCACTGTGGCAGGGCTAGCCACTCGACGGTGTAAAATATGGCTCTAGGTGATTCGGTCATGTTGACTGTCGCCAAAAAATGGGCATGGGTAGTTACCGGTGATAAGTGGGTTGAGGACCCGGCCTACTCTCTGACCCACACCAGGGACCCATGCTAACGGTGGGAGGGGTATATGTGCCCTTATTGGCCAGTGTGTGCCCACCATAAAAGCCCAGCAGCCCTGGGTCAATAGGCTACTGGCTGGCCAGTGTCTAGTTGCCCAGTCTGGGTTACATGGGATAGCTCTGTTGAGTGAAAGCTGGACATAAAACCAACCAACCTGCCAAACATGAACTAAGAATTGCTACGCTTAATGTAGGTTCACTGACAGGACACAGCTTAGAAGTGGATGACATGATGATACAGAGGAGGCTGGACATCCTATGTATCCAAGAGACGAGATGGAAGGGCAGTGCAACAAAGCCACTTGGCTTGGGATCCAGACTCTACTACTCAGGTGGTGGACAGGCTAGAAATGGTGTAGGGATTGTGGTGAGACAGAGGCTTCAGAAGTCAGTGAGGGATATCATCAGAATTAATGACAGACTCATGGCAATTAGACTCCAGTGTAATGATAGGACAGTATTCATAATCTCAGCCTATGCCCCACAGCAGGGTTGTGATAGTGAGGAAAAGAGTGCATTCAGACAGCAGTTGCAGGACATACTAGATAAAGCAGGACAGCATGAATTGGTGTTGATAATGGGTGACTTAAATGCACATATCGGGACAGACAGAACAGGATATGAGGACTGCCTGGGTCCACATGGGTGGAGCAATAGGAATAAAGAAGGAGAAGCCATTCTAGACTTCTGTCTGGCAAATGGCTTGACAGTAGCCAACACATGGTTCAGAAAGAGAGACAGTCACAAGATCACATACAAGAGTAGCCAACATGCAGCTCAGGTAGACTTCCTCCTAGTAAGGAAAAGGCACTGGGGTAGAATCCATGATTGCAAAGTCATCCCCAGTGAAACAGTTGGTTCACAGCATAAACCAGTAGTTGCCACAATCAGCTGCAAGCAGTGGTCAGAGAGGGCTCTAAGGTCAACAGAGACCAGGCTGAAGACCTGGAAGTTGACTGGAGAGAAAGTACAGCAGTTCAAGGAATTACTCAGGGCTCTAGCACCCCAAGAAGAGGAGGAAATAGCTGGAGTTGAAGAAGAGTGGCAGTGCCTAAAACAGCATGTGTTAGGACTACAGAAAAGATATGTGGCCGAGCCAGGTATGGAAATAAGGTACATAAGGAA